>NW_026777275.1:0-45620 GCF_030936135.1 Gavia stellata | reverse complement strand
TGGCTGGCACCTTTAGTGTAGGAGCAATCGCTGGACGTTCGCAATTTCGGTGTTGAGCTCTGGCCAGATTGAGCAGGAGAGGCTGTGTACGTTGGAAGTTTTAGTAGGCTAAACAAGTTCAGAGCCCAAGGGTTTGTGGTTCGTTTGAGAGGTTACCAGTGGGAGATGAGGAGCAGCAAGAGCTTTCAGGGCTGGCACCTTTAGTGTAGGAGCAATCGCTGGACGTTCGCAATTTCGGTGTTGAGCTCTGGCCAGATTGAGCAGGAGAGGCTGTGTACGTTGGAAGTTTTAGTAGGCTAAACAAGTTCAGAGGCCAAGTGTTTGTGGTTCGTTTGAGAGGTTACCAGTGGGAGATGAGGACCAGCAAGAGCTTTCAGGGCTGGCACCTTTAGTGTAGGAGCAATTGCTGGACGTTCGCAATTTCGGTGTTGAGCTCTGGCCAGATTGAGCAGGAGAGGCTGTGTACGTGGAAGTTTTAGTAGGCTAAACAAGTTCAGAGGCCAAGTGTTTGTGTTCGTTTGAGAGGTTACCAGTGGGAGATGAGGAGCAGCAAGAGCTTTCAGGGCTGGCACCTTTAGTGTAGGAGCAATCGCTGGACGTTCGCAATTTCGGTGTTGAGGTCTGGCCAGATTGAGCAGGAGAGGCTGTGTACGTTGGAAGTTTTAGTAGGCTAAACAAGTTCAGAGGCCAAGTGTTTGTGGTTCGTTTGAGAGGTTACCAGTGGGAGATGAGGACCAGCAAGAGCTTTCAGGGCTGGCAGCTTTAGTGTAGGAGCAATCGCTGGACGTTCACAATTTCGTTGGTAAATTTTGGTCAGATTGAGCAGGAGAGGCTGTGTACGTTGGAAGTTTTAGTAGGCTAAACAAGTTCAGAGGCCAAGTGTTTGTGGTTCGTTTGAGAGGTTACCAGTGGGAGATGAGGACCAGCTAGAGCTTTCAGGGCTGGTACCTTTAGTGTAGGAGCAATCGCTGGACGTTCGCAATTTCGGTGTTGAGCTCTGGCCAGATTGAGCAGGAGAGGCTGTGTACGTTGGAAGTTTTAGTAGGCTAAATGAGTTCAGAGGCCAAGTGTTTGTGGTTCGTTTGAGAGGTTACCAGTGGGAGATGAGGAGCAGCAAGAGCTTTCAGGGCTGGCACCTTTAGTGTAGGAGCAATCCCTGGATCTTCACAATTTCGGTTTGAATTTTGGATAGATTGAGCAGGAGAGGCTGTGTACGTCGGAAGTTTTAGTAGGCTAAACAAGTTCAGAGGCCAAGTGTTTGTGGTTCGTTTGAGAGGTTACCAGTGGGAGATGAGGACCAGCAAGAGCTTTCAGGGCTGGCACCTTTAGTGTAGGAGCAATCGCTGGACGTTCGCAATTTCGGTGTTGAGCTCTGGCCAGATTGAGCAGGAGAGGCTGTGTACGTTGGAAGTTTTAGTAGGCTAAACAAGTTCAGAGGCCAAGGGTTTGTGGCTCGTTTGAGAGGTTACCAGTGGGAGATGAGGACCAGCAAGAGCTTTCAGGGCTGGCACCTTTAGTGTAGGAGCAATCGCTGGACGTTCGCAATTTCGGTGTTGAGCTCTGACCAGATTGAGCAGGAGAGGCTGTGTACGTTGGAAGTTTTAGTAGGCTAAACAAGTTCAGAGGCCAAGTGTTTGTGGCTCGTTTGAGAGGTTACCAGTGGGAGATGAGGACCAGCAAGAGCTTTCAGGGCTGGCACCTTTAGTGTAGGAGCAATCGCTGGACGTTCGCAATTTCGGTGTTGAGCTCTGACCAGATTGAGCAGGAGAGGCTGTGTACGTTGGAAGTTTTAGTAGGCTAAACAAGTTCAGAGGCCAAGTGTTTGTGGTTCGTTTGAGAGGTTACCAGTGGGAGATGAGGACCAGCAAGAGCTTTCAGGGCTGGCACCTTTAGTGTAGGAGCAATCGCTGGACGTTCGCAATTTCGTTGGTAAATTTTGGGCAGATTGAGCAGGAGAGGATGTGTACGTTGGAAGTTTTAGTAGGCTAAACAAGTTCAGAGGCCAAGTGTTTGTGGTTCGTTTGAGAGGTTACCAGTGGGAGATGAGGACCAGCAAGAGCTTTCAGGGCTGGCACCTTTAGTGTAGGAGCAATCGCTGGACGTTCGCAATTTCGGTGTTGAGCTCTGGCCAGATTGAGCAGGAGAGGCTGTGTACGTTGGAAGTTTTAGTAGGCTAAACAAGTTCAGAGCCCAAGGGTTTGTGGTTCGTTTGAGAGGTTACCAGTGGGAGGTGAGGACCAGCAAGAGCTTTCAGGGCTGGCACCTTTAGTGTAGGAGCAATCGCTGGACGTTCGCAATTTCGGTGTTGAGCTCTGGCCAGATTGAGCAGGAGAGGCTGTGTACGTTGGAAGTTTTAGTAGGCTAAACAAGTTCAGAGGCCAAGTGTTTGTGGTTCGTTTGAGAGGTTACCAGTGGGAGATGAGGAGCAGCAAGAGCTTTCAGGGCTGGCACCTTTAGTGTAGGAGCAATCGCTGGACGTTCGCAATTTCGGTGTTGAGCTCTGGCCAGATTGAGCAGGAGAGGCTGTGTACGTTGGAAGTTTTAGTAGGCTAAACAAGTTCAGAGGCCAAGTGTTTGTGGTTCGTTTGAGAGGTTACCAGTGGGAGATGAGGACCAGCAAGAGCTTTCAGGGCTGGCACCTTTAGTGTAGGAGCAATCGCTGGACGTTCGCAATTTCGGTGTTGAGCTCTGGCCAGATTGAGCAGGAGAGGCTGTGTACGTTGGAAGTTTTAGTAGGCTAAACAAGTTCAGAGGCCAAGTGTTTGTGGTTCGTTTGAGAGGTTACCAGTGGGAGATGAGGACCAGCAAGAGCTTTCAGGGCTGGCACCTTTAGTGTAGGAGCAATCGCTGGACGTTCGCAATTTCGTTGGTAAATTTTGGGCAGATTGAGCAGGAGAGGCTGTGTACGTTGGAAGTTTTAGTAGGCTAAACAAGTTCAGAGGCCAAGGGTTTGTGGTTCGTTTGAGAGGTTACCAGTGGGAGATGAGGACCAGCTAGAGCTTTCAGGGCTGGTACCTTTAGTGTAGGAGCAATCGCTGGACGTTCGCAATTTCGGTGTTGAGCTCTGGCCAGATTGAGCAGGAGAGGCTGTGTACGTTGGAAGTTTTAGTAGGCTAAACGAGTTCAGAGGCCAAGTGTTTGTGGTTCGTTTGAGAGGTTACCAGTGGGAGATGAGGACCAGCAAGAGCTTTCAGGGCTGGCACCTTTAGTGTAGGAGCAATCGCTGGACGTTCGCAATTTCGGTGTTGAATTTTGGATAGATTGAGCAGGAGAGGCTGTGTACGTTGGAAGTTTTAGTAGGCTAAACAAGTTCAGAGGCCAAGTGTTTGTGGTTCGTTTGAGAGGTTACCAGTGGGAGATGAGGACCAGCAAGAGCTTTCAGGGCTGGCACCTTTAGTGTAGGAGCAATCGCTGGACGTTCGCAATTTCGGTGTTGAGCTCTGGCCAGATTGAGCAGGAGAGGCTGTGTACGTTGGAAGTTTTAGTAGGCTAAACAAGTTCAGAGGCCAAGGGTTTGTGGTTCGTTTGAGAGGTTACCAGTGGGAGATGAGGACCAGCAAGAGCTTTCAGGGCTGGCACCTTTAGTGTAGGAGCAATCGCTGGACGTTCGCAATTTCGGTGTTGAGCTCTGGCCAGATTGAGCAGGAGAGGCTGTGTACGTTGGAAGTTTTAGTAGGCTAAACAAGTTCAGAGGCCAAGTGTTTGTGGTTCGTTTGAGAGGTTACCAGTGGGAGATGAGGACCAGCAAGAGCTTTCAGGGCTGGCACCTTTAGTGTAGGAGCAATCGCTGGACGTTCGCAATTTCGGTGTTGAGCTCTGGCCAGATTGAGCAGGAGAGGCTGTGTACGTTGGAAGTTTTAGTAGGCTAAACAAGTTCAGAGGCCAAGTGTTTGTGGTTCGTTTGAGAGGTTACCAGTGGGAGATGAGGACCAGCAAGAGCTTTCAGGGCTGGCACCTTTAGTGTAGGAGCAATCGCTGGACGTTCGCAATTTCGGTGTTGAGCTCTGGCCAGATTGAGCAGGAGAGGCTGTGTACGTTGGAAGTTTTAGTAGGCTAAACGAGTTCAGAGGCCAAGTGTTTGTGGTTCGTTTGAGAGGTTACCAGTGGGAGATGAGGACCAGCAAGAGCTTTCAGGGCTGGCACCTTTAGTGTAGGAGCAATCGCTGGACGTTCGCAATTTCGTTGGTAAATTTTGGGCAGATTGAGCAGGAGAGGCTGTGTACGTTGGAAGTTTTAGTAGGCTAAACAAGTTCAGAGGCCAAGTGTTTGTGGTTCGTTTGAGAGGTTACCAGTGGGAGATGAGGACCAGCAAGAGCTTTCAGGGCTGGCACCTTTAGTGTAGGAGCAATCGCTGGACGTTCGCAATTTCGGTGTTGAGCTCTGGCGAGATTGTTCTGGCGAGATTGAGCAGGAGAGGCTGTGTACGTTGGAAGTTTTAGTAGGCTAAACAAGTTCAGAGCCCAAGGGTTTGTGGTTCGTTTGAGAGGTTACCAGTGGGAGATGAGGAGCAGCAAGAGCTTTCAGGGCTGGCACCTTTAGTGTAGGAGCAATCAGCTGGACGTTCGCAATTTCGGTGTTGAGCTCTGGCCAGATTGAGCAGGAGAGGCTGTGTACGTTGGAAGTTTTAGTAGGCTAAACAAGTTCAGAGGCCAAGGGTTTGTGGTTCGTTTGAGAGGTTACCAGTGGAGATGAGGACCAGCAAGAGCTTTCAGGGCTGGCACCTTTAGTGTAGGAGCAATCGCTGGACGTTCGCAATTTCGGTGTTGAGCTCTGGCCAGATTGAGCAGGAGAGGCTGTGTACGTTGGAAGTTTTAGTAGGCTAAACAAGTCAGAGCCCAAGGGTTTGTGTTCGTTTGAGAGGTTACCAGTGGGAGATGAGGAGCAGCAAGAGCTTCAGGGCTGGCACCTTTAGTGTAGGAGCAATCGCTGGACGTTCGCAATTTCGGTGTTGAGCTCTGGCCAGATTGAGCAGGAGAGGCTGTGTACGTTGGAAGTTTAGTAGGCTAACAAGTTCAGAGGCCAAGGGTTTGTGGTTCGTTTGAGAGGTTACCAGTGGGAGATGAGGACCAGCAAGAGCTTTCAGGGCTGGCACCTTTAGTGTAGGAGCAATCGCTGGACGTTCGCAATTTCGGTGTTGAGCTCTGGCCAGATTGAGCAGGAGAGGCTGTGTACGTTGGAAGTTTTAGTAGGCTAAACGAGTTCAGAGGCCAAGTGTTTTGTGGTTCGTTTGAGAGGTTACCAGTGGGAGATGAGGACCAGCAAGAGCTTTCAGGGCTGGCACCTTTAGTGTAGGAGCAATCGCTGGACGTTCGCAATTTCGGTGTGAGCTCTGGCCAGATTGAGCAGGAGAGGCTGTGTACGTGGAAGTTTTAGTAGGCTAAACAAGTTCAGAGCCAAGGTTTGTGGTTCGTTTGAGAGGTTACCAGTGGGAGATGAGGACCAGCAAGAGCTTTCAGGGCTGGCACCTTTAGTGTAGGAGCAATCGCTGGACGTTCGCAATTTCGGTGTTGAGCTCTGGCCAGATTGAGCAGGAGAGGCTGTGTACGTTGGAAGTTTTAGTAGGCTAAACGAGTTCAGAGGCCAAGTGTTTGTGGTTCGTTTGAGAGGTTACCAGTGGGAGATGAGGACCAGCAAGAGCTTTCAGGCTGGCACCTTTAGTGTAGTGAGCAATCGCTGGACGTTCGCAATTTCGGTGTTGAGCTCTGGCCAGATTGAGCAGGAGAGGCTGTGTACGTTGAAAGTTTTAGTAGGCTAAACAAGTTCAGAGGCCAAGGGTTTGTGGCTCGTTTGAGAGGTTACCAGTGGGAGATGAGGACCAGCAAGAGCTTTCAGGGCTGGCACCTTTAGTGTAGGAGCAATCGCTGACGTTCGCAATTTCGGTGTTGAGCTCTGACCAGATTGAGCAGGAGAGGCTGTGTACGTTGGAAGTTTTAGTAGGCTAAACAAGTTCAGAGGCCAAGTGTTTGTGGCTCGTTTGAGAGGTTACCAGTGGGAGATGAGGACCAGCAAGAGCTTTCAGGGCTGGCACCTTTAGTGTAGGAGCAATCGCTGGACGTTCGCAATTTCGGTGTTGAGCTCTGACCAGATTGAGCAGGAGAGGCTGTGTACGTTGGAAGTTTTAGTAGGCTAAACAAGTTCAGAGGCCAAGTGTTTGTGGTTCGTTTGAGAGGTTACCAGTGGGAGATGAGGACCAGCAAGAGCTTTCAGGGCTGGCACCTTTAGTGTAGGAGCAATCGCTGGACGTTCGCAATTTCGTTGGTAAATTTTGGGCAGATTGAGCAGGAGAGGATGTGTACGTTGGAAGTTTTAGTAGGCTAAACAAGTTCAGAGGCCAAGTGTTTGTGGTTCGTTTGAGAGGTTACCAGTGGGAGATGAGGACCAGCAAGAGCTTTCAGGGCTGGCACCTTTAGTGTAGGAGCAATCGCTGGACGTTCGCAATTTCGGTGTTGAGCTCTGGCCAGATTGAGCAGGAGAGGCTGTGTACGTTGGAAGTTTTAGTAGGCTAAACAAGTTCAGAGCCCAAGGGTTTGTGGTTCGTTTGAGAGGTTACCAGTGGGAGGTGAGGACCAGCAAGAGCTTTCAGGGCTGGCACCTTAGTGTAGGAGCAATCGCTGGACGTTCGCAATTTCGGTGTTGAGCTCTGGCCAGATTGAGCAGGAGAGGCTGTGTACGTTGGAAGTTTTAGTAGGCTAAACAAGTTCAGAGGCCAAGTGTTTGTGGTTCGTTTGAGAGGTTACCAGTGGGAGATGAGGAGCAGCAAGAGCTTTCAGGGCTGGCACCTTTAGTGTAGGAGCAATCGCTGGACGTTCGCAATTTCGGTGTTGAGCTCTGGCCAGATTGAGCAGGAGAGGCTGTGTACGTTGGAAGTTTTAGTAGGCTAAACAAGTTCAGAGGCCAAGTGTTTGTGGTTCGTTTGAGAGGTTACCAGTGGGAGATGAGGACCAGCAAGAGCTTTCAGGGCTGGCACCTTTAGTGTAGGAGCAATCGCTGGACGTTCGCAATTTCGGTGTTGAGCTCTGGCCAGATTGAGCAGGAGAGGCTGTGTACGTTGGAAGTTTTAGTAGGCTAAACAAGTTCAGAGGCCAAGTGTTTGTGGTTCGTTTGAGAGGTTACCAGTGGGAGATGAGGACCAGCAAGAGCTTTCAGGGCTGGCACCTTTAGTGTAGGAGCAATCGCTGGACGTGCAATTTCGTTGGTAAATTTTGGCAGATTGAGCAGGAGAGGCTGTGTACGTTGAAGTTTTAGTAGGCTAAACAAGTTCAGAGGCCAAGTGTTTGTGGTTCGTTTGAGAGGTTACCAGTGGGAGATGAGGACCAGCTAGAGCTTTCAGGGCTGGTACCTTTAGTGTAGGAGCAATCGCTGGACGTTCGCAATGTTCGGTGTTGAGCTCTGGCCAGATTGAGCAGGAGAGGCTGTGTACGTTGGAAGTTTTAGTAGGCTAAACAAGTTCAGAGCCCAAGGGTTTGTGGTTCGTTTGAGAGGTTACCAGTGGGAGATGAGGACCAGCAAGAGCTTTCAGGGCTGGCACCTTTAGTGTAGGAGCAATCGCTGGACGTTCGCAATTTCGGTGTTGAATTTGGATAGATTTGAGCAGGAGAGGCTGTGTACGTTGGAAGTTTTAGTAGGCTAAACAAGTTCAGAGGCCAAGTGTTTGTGGTTCGTTTGAGAGGTTACCAGTGGGAGATGAGGACCAGCAAGAGCTTTCAGGGCTGGCACCTTTAGTGTAGGAGCAATCGCTGGACGTTCGCAATTTCGGTGTTGAGCTCTGGCCAGATTGAGCAGGAGAGGCTGTGTACGTTGGAAGTTTTAGTAGGCTAAACAAGTTCAGAGGCCAAGGGTTTGTGGTTCGTTTGAGAGGTTACCAGTGGGAGATGAGGACCAGCAAGAGCTTTCAGGGCTGGCACCTTTAGTGTAGGAGCAATCGCTGGACGTTCGCAATTTCGGTGTTGAGCTCTGGCCAGATTGAGCAGGAGAGGCTGTGTACGTTGGAAGTTTTAGTAGGCTAAACAAGTTCAGAGGCCAAGTGTTTGTGGTTCGTTTGAGAGGTTACCAGTGGGAGATGAGGACCAGCAAGAGCTTTCAGGGCTGGCACCTTTAGTGTAGGAGCAATCGCTGGACGTTCGCAATTTCGGTGTTGAGCTCTGGCCAGATTGAGCAGGAGAGGCTGTGTACGTTGGAAGTTTTAGTAGGCTAAACAAGTTCAGAGGCCAAGTGTTTGTGGTTCGTTTGAGAGGTTACCAGTGGGAGATGAGGACAGCAAGAGCTTTCAGGGCTGGCACCTTTAGTGTAGGAGCAATCGCTGGACGTTCGCAATTTCGGTGTTGAGCTCTGGCCAGATTGAGCAGGAGAGGCTGTGTACGTTGGAAGTTTTAGTAGGCTAAACGAGTTCAGAGGCCAAGTGTTTGTGGTTCGTTTGAGAGGTTACCAGTGGGAGATGAGGACCAGCAAGAGCTTTCAGGGCTGGCACCTTTAGTGTAGGAGCAATCGCTGGACGTTCGCAATTTCGTTGGTAAATTTTGGGCAGATTGAGCAGGAGAGGCTGTGTACGTTGGAAGTTTTAGTAGGCTAAACAAGTTCAGAGGCCAAGTGTTTGTGGTTCGTTTGAGAGGTTACCAGTGGGAGATGAGGACCAGCAAGAGCTTTCAGGGCTGGCACCTTTAGTGTAGGAGCAATCGCTGGACGTTCGCAATTTCGGTGTTGAGCTCTGGCGAGATTGAGCAGGAGAGGCTGTGTACGTTGGAAGTTTTAGTAGGCTAAACAAGTTCAGAGCCCAAGGGTTTGTGGTTCGTTTGAGAGGTTACCAGTGGGAGATGAGGACCAGCAAGAGCTTTCAGGGCTGGCACCTTTAGTGTAGGAGCAATCGCTGGACGTTCGCAATTTCGGTGTTGAGCTCTGGCCAGATTGAGCAGGAGAGGCTGTGTACGTTGGAAGTTTTAGTAGGCTAAACAAGTTCAGAGCCCAAGGGTTTGTGGTTCGTTTGAGAGGTTACCAGTGGGAGATGAGGAGCAGCAAGAGCTTTCAGGGCTGGCACCTTTAGTGTAGGAGCAATCGCTGGACGTTCGCAATTTCGGTGTTGAGCTCTGGCCAGACTTGAGCAGGAGAGGCTGTGTACGTTGGAAGTTTTAGTAGGCTAAACAAGTTCAGAGGCCAAGGGTTTGTGGTTCGTTTGAGAGGTTACCAGTGGGAGATGAGGAGCAGCAAGAGCTTTCAGGGCTGGCACCTTTAGTGTAGGAGCAATCGCTGGACGTTCGCAATTTCGGTGTTGAGCTCTGGCCAGATTGAGCAGGAGAGGCTGTGTACGTTGGAAGTTTTAGTAGGCTAAACAAGTTCAGAGGCCAAGTGTTGTGGTTCGTTTGAGAGGTTACCAGTGGGAGATGAGGACCAGCAAGAGCTTTCAGGGCTGGCACCTTTAGTGTAGGAGCAATCGCTGGACGTTCGCAATTTCGGTGTTGAGCTCTGGCCAGATTGAGCAGGAGAGGCTGTGTACGTTGGAAGTTTTAGTAGGCTAAACGAGTTCAGAGGCCAAGTGTTTGTGGTTCGTTTGAGAGGTTACCAGTGGGAGATGAGGACCAGCAAGAGCTTTCAGGGCTGGCACCTTTAGTGTAGGAGCAATCGCTGGACGTTCGCAATTTCGTTGGTAAATTTTGGGCAGATTGAGCAGGAGAGGCTGTGTACGTTGGAAGTTTTAGTAGGCTAAACAAGTTCAGAGGCCAAGTGTTTGTGGTTCGTTTGAGAGGTTACCAGTGGGAGATGAGGACCAGCAAGAGCTTTCAGGGCTGGCACCTTTAGTGTAGGAGCAATCGCTGGACGGTCGCAATTTCGGTGTTGAGCTCTGGCCAGATTGAGCAGGAGAGGCTGTGTACGTTGGAAGTTTTAGTAGGCTAAACAAGTTCAGAGCCCAAGGTTTGTGGTTCGTTTGAGAGGTTACCAGTGGGAGATGAGGACCAGCAAGAGCTTTCAGGGCTGGCACCTTTAGTGTAGGAGCAATCGCTGGACGTTCGCAATTTCGGTGTTGAGCTCTGGCCAGATTGAGCAGGAGAGGCTGTGTACGTTGGAAGTTTTAGTAGGCTAAACAAGTTCAGAGCCCAAGGGTTTGTGGTTCGTTTGAGAGGTTACCAGTGGGAGATGAGGAGCAGCAAGAGCTTTCAGGGCTGGCACCTTTAGTGTAGGAGCAATCGCTGGACGTTCGCAATTTCGGTGTTGAGCTCTGGCCAGATTGAGCAGGAGAGGCTGTGTACGTTGGAAGTTTTAGTAGGCTAAACAAGTTCAGAGGCCAAGGGTTTGTGGTTCGTTTGAGAGGTTACCAGTGGGAGATGAGGACCAGCAAGAGCTTTCAGGGCTGGCACCTTTAGTGTAGGAGCAATCGCTGGACGTTCGCAATTTCGGTGTTGAGCTCTGGCCAGATTGAGCAGGAGAGGCTGTGTACGTTGGAAGTTTTAGTAGGCTAAACGAGTTCAGAGGCCAAGTGTTTGTGGTTCGTTTGAGAGGTTACCAGTGGGAGATGAGGACCAGCAAGAGCTTTCAGGGCTGGCACCTTTAGTGTAGGAGCAATCGCTGGACGTTCGCAATTTCGGTGTTGAGCTCTGGCCAGATTGAGCAGGAGAGGCTGTGTACGTTGGAAGTTTTAGTAGGCTAAACAAGTTCAGAGCCCAAGGGTTTGTGGTTCGTTTGAGAGGTTACCAGTGGGAGATGAGGACCAGCAAGAGCTTTCAGGGCTGGCACCTTTAGTGTAGGAGCAATCGCTGGACGTTCGCAATTTCGGTGTTGAGCTCTGGCCAGATTGAGCAGGAGAGGCTGTGTACGTTGGAAGTTTTAGTAGGCTAAACGAGTTCAGAGGCCAAGTGTTTGTGGTTCGTTTGAGAGGTTACCAGTGGGAGATGAGGACCAGCAAGAGCTTTCAGGCCTGGCACCTTTAGTGTAGGAGCAATCGCTGGACGTTCGCAATTTCGGTGTTCGAGCTCTGGCCAGATTGAGCAGGAGAGGCTGTGTACGTTGGAAGTTTTAGTAGGCTAAACAAGTTCAGAGGCCAAGTGTTTGTGGTTCGTTTGAGAGGTTACCAGTGGGAGATGAGGACCAGCTAGAGCTTTCAGGGCTGGCACCTTTTTGTAGGAGCAATCGCTGGACGTTCGCAATTTCGTTGGTAAATTTTGGGCAGATTGAGCAGGAGAGGCTGTGTACGTTGAAGTTTTAGTAGGCTAAACGAGTTCAGAGGCCAAGTGTTTGTGGTTCGTTTGAGAGGTTACCAGTGGGAGATGAGGACCAGCAAGAGCTTTCAGGGCTGGCACCTTTAGTGTAGGAGCAATCCCTGGATGTTCACAATTTCGGTGTTGAATTTTGGATAGATTGAGCAGGAGAGGCTGTGTACGTTGGAAGTTTTAGTAGGCTAAACAAGTTCAGAGGCCAAGTGTTTTTGGCTCGTTTGAGAGGTTACCAGTGGGAGATGAGGACCAGCAAGAGCTTTCAGGGCTGGCACCTTTAGTGTAGGAGCAATCGCTGGACGTTCGCAATTTCGGTGTTGAGCTCTGGCAGATTGAGCAGGAGAGGCTGTGTACGTTGGAAGTTTTAGTAGGCTAAACAAGTTCAGAGGCCAAGTGTTTGTGGTTCGTTTGAGAGGTTACCAGTGGGAGATGAGGAGCAGCAAGAGCTTTCAGGCTGGCACCTTTAGTGTAGGAGCAATCGCTGGACGTTCGCAATTTCGGTGTTGAGCTCTGGCCAGATTGAGCAGGAGAGGCTGTGTACGTTGGAAGTTTTAGTAGGCTAAACAAGTTCAGAGGCCAAGGGTTTGTGGTTCGTTTGAGAGGTTACCAGTGGGAGATGAGGAGCAGCAAGAGCTTTCAGGGCTGGCACCTTTAGTGTAGGAGCAATCGCTGGACGTTCGCAATTTCGGTGTTGAGCTCTGACCAGATTGAGCAGGAGAGGCTGTGTACGTTGGAAGTTTTAGTAGGCTAAACAAGTTCAGAGGCCAAGTGTTTGTGGCTCGTTTGAGAGGTTACCAGTGGGAGATGAGGACCAGCAAGAGCTTTCAGGGCTGGCACCTTTAGTGTAGGAGCAATCGCTGGACGTTCGCAATTTCGGTGTTGAGCTCTGACCAGATTGAGCAGGAGAGGCTGTGTACGTTGGAAGTTTTAGTAGGCTAAACAAGTTCAGAGGCCAAGTGTTTGTGGTTCGTTTGAGAGGTTACCAGTGGGAGATGAGGACCAGCAAGAGCTTTCAGGGCTGGCACCTTTAGTGTAGGAGCAATCGCTGGACGTTCGCAATTTCGTTGGTAAATTTTGGCAGATTGAGCAGGAGAGGATGTGTACGTTGGAAGTTTTAGTAGGCTAAACAAGTTCAGAGGCCAAGTGTTTGTGGTTCGTTTGAGAGGTTACCAGTGGGAGATGAGGACCAGCAAGAGCTTTCAGGGCTGGCACCTTTAGTGTAGGAGCAATCGCTGGACGTTCGCAATTTCGGTGTTGAGCTCTGGCCAGATTGAGCAGGAGAGGCTGTGTACGTTGGAAGTTTTAGTAGGCTAAACAAGTTCAGAGCCAAGGGTTTGTGGTTCGTTTGAGAGGTTACCAGTGGGAGGTGAGGACCAGCAAGAGCTTTCAGGGCTGGCACCTTTAGTGTAGGAGCAATCGCTGGACGTTCGCAATTTCGGTGTTGAGCTCTGGCCAGATTGAGCAGGAGAGGCTGTGTACGTTGGAAGTTTTAGTAGGCTAAACAAGTTCAGAGGCCAAGTGTTTGTGGTTCGTTTGAGAGGTTACCAGTGGGAGATGAGGACCAGCAAGAGCTTTCAGGGCTGGCACCTTTAGTGTAGGAGCAATCGCTGGACGTTCGCAATTTCGGTGTTGAGCTCTGGCCAGATTGAGCAGGAGAGGCTGTGTACGTTGGAAGTTTTAGTAGGCTAAACAAGTTCAGAGGCCAAGTGTTTGTGGTTCGTTTGAGAGGTTACCAGTGGGAGATGAGGACCAGCAAGAGCTTTCAGGGCTGGCACCTTTAGTGTAGGAGCAATCGCTGGACGTTCGCAATTTCGGTGTTGAGCTCTGGCCAGATTGAGCAGGAGAGGCTGTGTACGTTGGAAGTTTTAGTAGGCTAAACAAGTTCAGAGGCCAAGTGTTTGTGGTTCGTTTGAGAGGTTACCAGTGGGAGATGAGGACCAGCTAGAGCTTTCAGGGCTGGTACCTTTAGTGTAGGAGCAATCGCTGGACGTTCGCAATTTCGGTGTTGAGCTCTGGCCAGATTGAGCAGGAGAGGCTGTGTACGTTGGAAGTTTTAGTAGGCTAAACGAGTTCAGAGGCCAAGTGTTTGTGGTTCGTTTGAGAGGTTACCAGTGGGAGATGAGGACCAGCAAGAGCTTTCAGGGCTGGCACCTTTAGTGTAGGAGCAATCGCTGGACGTTCGCAATTTCGGTGTTGAATTTTGGATAGATTGAGCAGGAGAGGCTGTGTACGTTGGAAGTTTTAGTAGGCTAAACAAGTTCAGAGGCCAAGTGTTTGTGGTTCGTTTGAGAGGTTACCAGTGGGAGATGAGGACCAGCAAGAGCTTTCAGGGCTGGCACCTTTAGTGTAGGAGCAATCGCTGGACGTTCGCAATTTCGGTGTTGAGCTCTGGCCAGATTGAGCAGGAGAGGCTGTGTACGTTGGAAGTTTTAGTAGGCTAAACAAGTTCAGAGGCCAAGGGTTTGTGGTTCGTTTGAGAGGTTACCAGTGGGAGATGAGGACCAGCAAGAGCTTTCAGGGCTGGCACCTTTAGTGTAGGAGCAATCGCTGGACGTTCGCAATTTCGGTGTTGAGCTCTGGCCAGATTGAGCAGGAGAGGCTGTGTACGTTGGAAGTTTTAGTAGGCTAAACAAGTTCAGAGCCAAGGGTTTGTGGTTCGTTTGAGAGGTTACCAGTGGGAGATGAGGACCAGCAAGAGCTTTCAGGGCTGGCACCTTTAGTGTAGGAGCAATCGCTGGACGTTCGCAATTTCGGTGTTGAGCTCTGGCCAGATTGAGCAGGAGAGGCTGTGTACGTTGGAAGTTTTAGTAGGCTAAACAAGTCAGAGGCCAAGGGTTTGTGGTTCGTTTGAGAGGTTACCAGTGGGAGATGAGGACCAGCAAGAGCTTTCAGGGCTGGCACCTTTAGTGTAGGAGCAATCGCTGGACGTTCGCAATTTCGGTGTTGAGCTCTGGCCAGATTGAGCAGGAGAGGCTGTGTATCGTTGGAAGTTTTAGTAGGCTAAACAAGTTCAGAGGCCAAGTGTTTGTGGTTCGTTTGAGAGGTTACCAGTGGGAGATGAGGACCAGCAAGAGCTTTCAGGGCTGGCACCTTTAGTGTAGGAGCAATCGCTGGACGTTCGCAATTTCGTTGGTAAATTTTCGGCAGATTGAGCAGGAGAGGCTGTGTACGTTGGAAGTTTTAGTAGGCTAAACAAGTTCAGAGCCCAAGGGTTTGTGGTTCGTTTGAGAGGTTACCAGTGGGAGATGAGGACCAGCAAGAGCTTTCAGGGCTGGCACCTTTAGTGTAGGAGCAATCGCTGGACGTTCGCAATTTCGGTGTTGAGCTCTGGCAGATTGAGCAGGAGAGGCTGTGTACGTTGGAAGTTTTAGTAGGCTAAACAAGTTCAGAGGCCAAGGGTTTGTGGTTCGTTTGAGAGGTTACCAGTGGGAGATGAGGACCAGCAAGAGCTTTCAGGGCTGGCACCTTTAGTGTAGGAGCAATCGCTGGACGTTCGCAATTTCGGTGTTGAGCTCTGGCCAGATTGAGCAGGAGAGGCTGTGTACGTTGGAAGTTTTAGTAGGCTAAACAAGTTCAGAGCCCAAGGGTTTGTGGTTCGTTTGAGAGGTTACCAGTGGGAGGTGAGGACCAGCAAGAGCTTTCAGGGCTGGCACCTTTAGTGTAGGAGCAATCGCTGGACGTTCGCAATTTCGGTGTTGAGCTCTGGCCAGATTGAGCAGGAGAGGCTGTGTACGTTGGAAGTTTTAGTAGGCTAAACAAGTTCAGAGGCCAAGGGTTTGTGGTTCGTTTGAGAGGTTACCAGTGGGAGATGAGGACCAGCAAGAGCTTTCAGGGCTGGCACCTTTAGTGTAGGAGCAATCGCTGGACGTTCGCAATTTCGGTGTTGAGCTCTGGCCAGATTGAGCAGGAGAGGCTGTGTACGTTGGAAGTTTTAGTAGGCTAAACGAGTTCAGAGGCCAAGTGTTTGTGGTTCGTTTGAGAGGTTACCAGTGGGAGATGAGGACCAGCAAGAGCTTTCAGGGCTGGCACCTTTAGTGTAGGAGCAATCGCTGGACGTTCGCAATTTCGGTGTTGAGCTCTGGCCAGATTGAGCAGGAGAGGCTGTGTACGTTGGAAGTTTTAGTAGGCTAAACAAGTTCAGAGCCCAAGGGTTTGTGGTTCGTTTGAGAGGTTACCAGTGGGAGATGAGGACCAGCAAGAGCTTTCAGGGCTGGCACCTTTAGTGTAGGAGCAATCGCTGGACGTTCGCAATTTCGGTGTTGAGCTCTGGCCAGATTGAGCAGGAGAGGCTGTGTACGTTGGAAGTTTTAGTAGGCTAAACAAGTTCAGAGGCCAAGTGTTTGTGGTTCGTTTGAGAGGTTACCAGTGGGAGATGAGGACCAGCTAGAGCTTTCAGGGCTGGCACCTTTAGTGTAGGAGCAATCGCTGGACGTTCGCAATTTCGTTGGTAAATTTTGGGCAGATTGAGCAGGAGAGGCTGTGTACGTTGGAAGTTTTAGTAGGCTAAACGAGTTCAGAGGCCAAGTGTTTGTGGTTCGTTTGAGAGGTTACCAGTGGGAGATGAGGACCAGCAAGAGCTTTCAGGGCTGGCACCTTTAGTGTAGGAGCAATCCCTGGATGTTCACAATTTCGGTGTTGAATTTTGGATAGATTGAGCAGGAGAGGCTGTGTACGTTGGAAGTTTTAGTAGGCTAAACAAGTTCAGAGGCCAAGTGTTTTTGGCTCGTTTGAGAGGTTACCAGTGGGAGATGAGGACCAGCAAGAGCTTTCAGGGCTGGCACCTTTAGTGTAGGAGCAATCGCTGGACGTTCGCAATTTCGGTGTTGAGCTCTGGCCAGATTGAGCAGGAGAGGCTGTGTACGTTGGAAGTTTTAGTAGGCTAAACAAGTTCAGAGGCCAAGTGTTTGTGGTTCGTTTGAGAGGTTACCAGTGGGAGATGAGGACCAGCTAGAGCTTTCAGGGCTGGCACCTTTAGTGTAGGAGCAATCGCTGGACGTTCGCAATTTCGTTGGTAAATTTTGGGCAGATTGAGCAGGAGAGGCTGTGTACGTTGGAAGTTTTAGTAGGCTAAACGAGTTCAGAGGCCAAGTGTTTGTGGTTCGTTTGAGAGGTTACCAGTGGGAGATGAGGACCAGCAAGAGCTTTCAGGGCTGGCACCTTTAGTGTAGGAGCAATCCCTGGATGTTCACAATTTCGGTGTTGAATTTTGGATAGATTGAGCAGGAGAGGCTGTGTACGTTGGAAGTTTTAGTAGGCTAAACAAGTTCAGAGCCCAAGGGTTTGTGGTTCGTTTGAGAGGTTACCAGTGGGAGATGAGGACCAGCAAGAGCTTTCAGGGCTGGCACCTTTAGTGTAGGAGCAATCGCTGGACGTTCGCAATTTCGGTGTTGAGCTCTGGCCAGATTGAGCAGGAGAGGCTGTGTACGTTGGAAGTTTTAGTAGGGTAAACAAGTTCAGAGGCCAAGTGTTTGTGGTTCGTTTGAGAGGTTACCAGTGGGAGATGAGGAGCAGCAAGAGCTTTCAGGGCTGGCACCTTTAGTGTAGGAGCAATCGCTGGACGTTCGCAATTTCGGTGTTGAGCTCTGGCCAGATTGAGCAGGAGAGGCTGTGTACGTTGGAAGTTTTAGTAGGCTAAACAAGTTCAGAGGCCAAGGGTTTGTGGTTCGTTTGAGAGGTTACCAGTGGGAGATGAGGAGCAGCAAGAGCTTTCAGGGCTGGCACCTTTAGTGTAGGAGCAATCGCTGGACGTTCGCAATTTCGGTGTTGAGCTCTGACCAGATTGAGCAGGAGAGGCTGTGTACGTTGGAAGTTTTAGTAGGCTAAACAAGTTCAGAGGCCAAGTGTTTGTGGCTCGTTTGAGAGGTTACCAGTGGGAGATGAGGACCAGCAAGAGCTTTCAGGGCTGGCACCTTTAGTGTAGGAGCAATCGCTGGACGTTCGCAATTTCGGTGTTGAGCTCTGACCAGATTGAGCAGGAGAGGCTGTGTACGTTGGAAGTTTTAGTAGGCTAAACAAGTTCAGAGGCCAAGTGTTTGTGGTTCGTTTGAGAGGTTACCAGTGGGAGATGAGGACCAGCAAGAGCTTTCAGGGCTGGCACCTTTAGTGTAGGAGCAATCGCTGGACGTTCGCAATTTCGTTGGTAAATTTTGGGCAGATTGAGCAGGAGAGGCTGTGTACGTTGGAAGTTTTAGTAGGCTAAACAAGTTCAGAGGCCAAGTGTTTGTGGTTCGTTTGAGAGGTTACCAGTGGGAGATGAGGACCAGCAAGAGCTTTCAGGGCTGGCACCTTTAGTGTAGGAGCAATCGCTGGACGTTCGCAATTTCGGTGTTGAGCTCTGGCCAGATTGAGCAGGAGAGGCTGTGTACGTTGGAAGTTTTAGTAGGCTAAACAAGTTCAGAGCCCAAGGGTTTGTGGTTCGTTTGAGAGGTTACCAGTGGGAGGTGAGGACCAGCAAGAGCTTTCAGGGCTGGCACCTTTAGTGTAGGAGCAATCGCTGGACGTTCGCAATTTCGGTGTTGAGCTCTGGCCAGATTGAGCAGGAGAGGCTGTGTACGTTGGAAGTTTTAGTAGGCTAAACAAGTTCAGAGGCCAAGGGTTTGTGGTTCGTTTGAGAGGTTACCAGTGGGAGATGAGGACCAGCAAGAGCTTTCAGGGCTGGCACCTTTAGTGTAGGAGCAATCGCTGGACGTTCACAATTTCGTTGGTAAATTTTGGGCAGATTGAGCAGGAGAGGCTGTGTACGTTGGAAGTTTTAGTAGGCTAAACGAGTTCAGAGGCCAAGTGTTTGTGGTTCGTTTGAGAGGTTACCAGTGGGAGATGAGGACCAGCAAGAGCTTTCAGGGCTGGCACCTTTAGTGTAGGAGCAATCCCTGGATGTTCACAATTTCGGTGTTGAATTTTGGATAGATTGAGCAGGAGAGGCTGTGTACGTTGGAAGTTTTAGTAGGCTAAACAAGTTCAGAGGCCAAGTGTTTTTGGCTCGTTTGAGAGGTTACCAGTGGGAGATGAGGACCAGCAAGAGCTTTCAGGGCTGGCACCTTTAGTGTAGGAGCAATCGCTGGACGTTCGCAATTTCGGTGTTGAGCTCTGGCCAGATTGAGCAGGAGAGGCTGTGTACGTTGGAAGTTTTAGTAGGCTAAACAAGTTCAGAGGCCAAGTGTTTGTGGTTCGTTTGAGAGGTTACCAGTGGGAGATGAGGAGCAGCAAGAGCTTTCAGGGCTGGCACCTTTAGTGTAGGAGCAATCGCTGGACGTTCGCAATTTCGGTGTTGAGCTCTGGCCAGATTGAGCAGGAGAGGCTGTGTACGTTGGAAGTTTTAGTAGGCTAAACAAGTTCAGAGGCCAAGGGTTTGTGGTTCGTTTGAGAGGTTACCAGTGGGAGATGAGGAGCAGCAAGAGCTTTCAGGGCTGGCACCTTTAGTGTAGGAGCAATCGCTGGACGTTCGCAATTTCGGTGTTGAGCTCTGACCAGATTGAGCAGGAGAGGCTGTGTACGTTGGAAGTTTTAGTAGGCTAAACAAGTTCAGAGGCCAAGTGTTTGTGGCTCGTTTGAGAGGTTACCAGTGGGAGATGAGGACCAGCAAGAGCTTTCAGGGCTGGCACCTTTAGTGTAGGAGCAATCGCTGGACGTTCGCAATTTCGGTGTTGAGCTCTGACCAGATTGAGCAGGAGAGGCTGTGTACGTTGGAAGTTTTAGTAGGCTAAACAAGTTCAGAGGCCAAGTGTTTGTGGTTCGTTTGAGAGGTTACCAGTGGGAGATGAGGACCAGCAAGAGCTTTCAGGGCTGGCACCTTTAGTGTAGGAGCAATCGCTGGACGTTCGCAATTTCGTTGGTAAATTTTGGGCAGATTGAGCAGGAGAGGATGTGTACGTTGGAAGTTTTAGTAGGCTAAACAAGTTCAGAGGCCAAGTGTTTGTGGTTCGTTTGAGAGGTTACCAGTGGGAGATGAGGACCAGCAAGAGCTTTCAGGGCTGGCACCTTTAGTGTAGGAGCAATCGCTGGACGTTCGCAATTTCGGTGTTGAGCTCTGGCCAGATTGAGCAGGAGAGGCTGTGTACGTTGGAAGTTTTAGTAGGCTAAACAAGTTCAGAGGCCAAGGGTTTGTGGTTCGTTTGAGAGGTTACCAGTGGGAGGTGAGGACCAGCAAGAGCTTTCAGGGCTGGCACCTTTAGTGTAGGAGCAATCGCTGGACGTTCGCAATTTCGGTGTTGAGCTCTGGCCAGATTGAGCAGGAGAGGCTGTGTACGTTGGAAGTTTTAGTAGGCTAAACAAGTTCAGAGGCCAAGTGTTTGTGGTTCGTTTGAGAGGTTACCAGTGGGAGATGAGGACCAGCAAGAGCTTTCAGGGCTGGCACCTTTAGTGTAGGAGCAATCGCTGGACGTTCGCAATTTCGGTGTTGAGCTCTGGCCAGATTGAGCAGGAGAGGCTGTGTACGTTGGAAGTTTTAGTAGGCTAAACAAGTTCAGAGGCCAAGTGTTTGTGGTTCGTTTGAGAGGTTACCAGTGGGAGATGAGGACCAGCAAGAGCTTTCAGGGCTGGCACCTTTAGTGTAGGAGCAATCGCTGGACGTTCGCAATTTCGGTGTTGAGCTCTGGCCAGATTGAGCAGGAGAGGCTGTGTACGTTGGAAGTTTTAGTAGGCTAAACAAGTTCAGAGGCCAAGGGTTTGTGGTTCGTTTGAGAGGTTACCAGTGGGAGATGAGGACCAGCAAGAGCTTTCAGGGCTGGCACCTTTAGTGTAGGAGCAATCGCTGGACGTTCGCAATTTCGTTGGTAAATTTTGGGCAGATTGAGCAGGAGAGGCTGTGTACGTTGGAAGTTTTAGTAGGCTAAACAAGTTCAGAGGCCAAGTGTTTGTGGTTCGTTTGAGAGGTTACCAGTGGGAGATGAGGACCAGCTAGAGCTTTCAGGGCTGGTACCTTTAGTGTAGGAGCAATCGCTGGACGTTCGCAATTTCGGTGTTGAGCTCTGGCCAGATTGAGCAGGAGAGGCTGTGTACGTTGGAAGTTTTAGTAGGCTAAACGAGTTCAGAGGCCAAGTGTTTGTGGTTCGTTTGAGAGGTTACCAGTGGGAGATGAGGACCAGCAAGAGCTTTCAGGGCTGGCACCTTTAGTGTAGGAGCAATCGCTGGACGTTCGCAATTTCGGTGTTGAATTTTGGATAGATTGAGCAGGAGAGGCTGTGTACGTTGGAAGTTTTAGTAGGCTAAACAAGTTCAGAGGCCAAGTGTTTGTGGTTCGTTTGAGAGGTTACCAGTGGGAGATGAGGACCAGCAAGAGCTTTCAGGGCTGGCACCTTTAGTGTAGGAGCAATCGCTGGACGTTCGCAATTTCGGTGTTGAGCTCTGGCCAGATTGAGCAGGAGAGGCTGTGTACGTTGGAAGTTTTAGTAGGCTAAACAAGTTCAGAGGCCAAGGGTTTGTGGTTCGTTTGAGAGGTTACCAGTGGGAGATGAGGACCAGCAAGAGCTTTCAGGGCTGGCACCTTTAGTGTAGGAGCAATCGCTGGACGTTCGCAATTTCGGTGTTGAGCTCTGGCCAGATTGAGCAGGAGAGGCTGTGTACGTTGGAAGTTTTAGTAGGCTAAACAAGTTCAGAGGCCAAGTGTTTGTGGTTCGTTTGAGAGGTTACCAGTGGGAGATGAGTAGGACCAGCAAGAGCTTTCAGGCTGGCACCTTTAGTGTAGGAGCAATCGCTGGACGTTCGCAATTTCGGTGTTGAGCTCTGGCCAGATTGAGCAGGAGAGGCTGTGTACGTTGGAAGTTTTAGTAGGCTAAACAAGTTCAGAGGCCAAGTGTTTGTGGTTCGTTTGAGAGGTTACCAGTGGGAGATGAGGACCAGCAAGAGCTTTCAGGGCTGGCACCTTTAGTGTAGGAGCAATCGCTGGACGTTCGCAATTTCGGTGTTGAGCTCTGGCCAGATTGAGCAGGAGAGGCTGTGTACGTTGGAAGTTTTAGTAGGCTAAACAAGTTCAGAGGCCAAGTGTTTGTGGTTCGTTTGAGAGGTTACCAGTGGAGATGAGGAGCAGCAAGAGCTTTCAGGGCTGGCACCTTTAGTGTAGGAGCAATCGCTGGACGTTCGCAATTTCGGTGTTGAGCTCTGGCCAGATTGAGCAGGAGAGGCTGTGTACGTTGGAAGTTTTAGTAGGCTAAACAAGTTCAGAGGCCAAGTGTTTGTGGTTCGTTTGAGAGGTTACCAGTGGGAGATGAGGACCAGCAAGAGCTTTCAGGGCTGGCACCTTTAGTGTAGGAGCAATCGCTGGACGTTCGCAATTTCGGTGTTGAGCTCTGGCCAGATTGAGCAGGAGAGGCTGTGTACGTTGGAAGTTTTAGTAGGCTAAACAAGTTCAGAGGCCAAGTGTTTGTGGTTCGTTTGAGAGGTTACCAGTGGGAGATGAGGACCAGCAAGAGCTTTCAGGGCTGGCACCTTTAGTGTAGGAGCAATCGCTGGACGTTCGCAATTTCGGTGTTGAGCTCTGGCCAGATTGAGCAGGAGAGGCTGTGTACGTTGGAAGTTTTAGTAGGCTAAACAAGTTCAGAGGCCAAGTGTTTGTGGTTCGTTTGAGAGGTTACCAGTGGGAGATGAGGACCAGCAAGAGCTTTCAGGGCTGGCACCTTTAGTGTAGGAGCAATCGCTGGACGTTCGCATTTCGTTGGTAAATTTTCGGCAGATTGAGCAGGAGAGGCTGTGTACGTTGGAAGTTTTAGTAGGCTAAACAAGTTCAGAGCCCAAGGGTTTGTGGTTCGTTTGAGAGGTTACCAGTGGGAGATGAGGACCAGCAAGAGCTTTCAGGGCTGGCACCTTTAGTGTAGGAGCAATCGCTGGACGTTCGCAATTTCGGTGTTGAGCTCTGGCCAGATTGAGCAGGAGAGGCTGTGTACGTTGGAAGTTTTAGTAGGCTAAACAAGTTCAGAGGCCAAGTGTTTGTGGTTCGTTTGAGAGGTTACCAGTGGGAGATGAGGACCAGCAAGAGCTTTCAGGGCTGGCACCTTTAGTGTAGGAGCAATCGCTGGACGTTCGCAATTTCGGTGTTGAGCTCTGGCCAGATTGAGCAGGAGAGGCTGTGTACGTTGGAAGTTTTAGTAGGCTAAACAAGTTCAGAGGCCAAGGGTTTGTGGTTCGTTTGAGAGGTTACCAGTGGGAGATGAGGACCAGCAAGAGCTTTCAGGGCTGGCACCTTTAGTGTAGGAGCAATCGCTGGACGTTCGCAATTTCGGTGTTGAGCTCTGGCCAGATTGAGCAGGAGAGGCTGTGTACGTTGGAAGTTTTAGTAGGCTAAACAAGTTCAGAGCCCAAGGGTTTGTGGTTCGTTTGAGAGGTTACCAGTGGGAGGTGAGGACCAGCAAGAGCTTTCAGGGCTGGCACCTTTAGTGTAGGAGCAATCGCTGGACGTTCGCAATTTCGGTGTTGAGCTCTGGCCAGATTGAGCAGGAGAGGCTGTGTACGTTGGAAGTTTTAGTAGGCTAAACAAGTTCAGAGGCCAAGGGTTTGTGGTTCGTTTGAGAGGTTACCAGTGGGAGATGAGGACCAGCAAGAGCTTTCAGGGCTGGCACCTTTAGTGTAGGAGCAATCGCTGGACGTTCGCAATTTCGGTGTTGAGCTCTGGCCAGATTGAGCAGGAGAGGCTGTGTACGTTGGAAGTTTTAGTAGGCTAAACGAGTTCAGAGGCCAAGTGTTTGTGGTTCGTTTGAGAGGTTACCAGTGGGAGATGAGGACCAGCAAGAGCTTTCAGGGCTGGCACCTTTAGTGTAGGAGCAATCGCTGGACGTTCGCAATTTCGGTGTTGAGCTCTGGCCAGATTGAGCAGGAGAGGCTGTGTACGTTGGAAGTTTTAGTAGGCTAAACAAGTTCAGAGCCCAAGGGTTTGTGGTTCGTTTGAGAGGTTACCAGTGGGAGATGAGGACCAGCAAGAGCTTTCAGGGCTGGCACCTTTAGTGTAGGAGCAATCGCTGGACGTTCGCAATTTCGGTGTTGAGCTCTGGCCAGATTGAGCAGGAGAGGCTGTGTACGTTGGAAGTTTTAGTAGGCTAAACAAGTTCAGAGGCCAAGTGTTTGTGGTTCGTTTGAGAGGTTACCAGTGGGAGATGAGGACCAGCTAGAGCTTTCAGGGCTGGCACCTTTAGTGTAGGAGCAATCGCTGGACGTTCGCAATTTCGTTGGTAAATTTTGGGCAGATTGAGCAGGAGAGGCTGTGTACGTTGGAAGTTTTAGTAGGCTAAACGAGTTCAGAGGCCAAGTGTTTGTGGTTCGTTTGAGAGGTTACCAGTGGGAGATGAGGACCAGCAAGAGCTTTCAGGGCTGGCACCTTTAGTGTAGGAGCAATCCCTGGATGTTCACAATTTCGGTGTTGAATTTTGGATAGATTGAGCAGGAGAGGCTGTGTACGTTGGAAGTTTTAGTAGGCTAAACAAGTTCAGAGGCCAAGTGTTTTTGGCTCGTTTGAGAGGTTACCAGTGGGAGATGAGGACCAGCAAGAGCTTTCAGGGCTGGCACCTTTAGTGTAGGAGCAATCGCTGGACGTTCGCAATTTCGGTGTTGAGCTCTGGCCAGATTGAGCAGGAGAGGCTGTGTACGTTGGAAGTTTTAGTAGGCTAAACAAGTTCAGAGGCCAAGTGTTTGTGGTTCGTTTGAGAGGTTACCAGTGGGAGATGAGGACCAGCTAGAGCTTTCAGGGCTGGCACCTTTAGTGTAGGAGCAATCGCTGGACGTTCGCAATTTCGTTGGTAAATTTTGGGCAGATTGAGCAGGAGAGGCTGTGTACGTTGGAAGTTTTAGTAGGCTAAACAAGTTCAGAGGCCAAGTGTTTGTGGTTCGTTTGAGAGGTTACCAGTGGGAGATGAGGACCAGCAAGAGCTTTCAGGGCTGGCACCTTTAGTGTAGGAGCAATCGCTGGACGTTCGCAATTTCGGTGTTGAGCTCTGGCCAGATTGAGCAGGAGAGGCTGTGTACGTTGGAAGTTTTAGTAGGCTAAACAAGTTCAGAGGCCAAGGGTTTGTGGTTCGTTTGAGAGGTTACCAGTGGGAGATGAGGACCAGCAAGAGCTTTCAGGGCTGGCACCTTTAGTGTAGGAGCAATCGCTGGACGTTCGCAATTTCGGTGTTGAGCTCTGGCCAGATTGAGCAGGAGAGGCTGTGTACGTTGGAAGTTTTAGTAGGCTAAACAAGTTCAGAGGCCAAGTGTTTGTGGTTCGTTTGAGAGGTTACCAGTGGGAGATGAGGACCAGCAAGAGCTTTCAGGGCTGGCACCTTTAGTGTAGGAGCAATCGCTGGACATTCGCAATTTCGGTGTTGAGCTCTGGCCAGATTGAGCAGGAGAGGCTGTGTACGTTGGAAGTTTTAGTAGGCTAAACAAGTTCAGAGGCCAAGTGTTTGTGGTTCGTTTGAGAGGTTACCAGTGGGAGATGAGGACCAGCAAGAGCTTTCAGGGCTGGCACCTTTAGTGTAGGAGCAATCGCTGGACGTTCGCAATTTCGGTGTTGAGCTCTGGCCAGATTGAGCAGGAGAGGCTGTGTACGTTGGAAGTTTTAGTAGGCTAAACAAGTTCAGAGGCCAAGTGTTTGTGGTTCGTTTGAGAGGTTACCAGTGGGAGATGAGGACCAGCAAGAGCTTTCAGGGCTGGCACCTTTAGTGTAGGAGCAATCGCTGGACGTTCGCAATTTCGTTGGTAAATTTTCGGCAGATTGAGCAGGAGAGGCTGTGTACGTTGGAAGTTTTAGTAGGCTAAACAAGTTCAGAGCCCAAGGGTTTGTGGTTCGTTTGAGAGGTTACCAGTGGGAGATGAGGACCAGCAAGAGCTTTCAGGGCTGGCAACCTTTAGTGTAGGAGCAATCGCTGGACGTTCGCAATTTCGGTGTTGAGCTCTGGCCAGATTGAGCAGGAGAGGCTGTGTACGTTGGAAGTTTTAGTAGGCTAAACAAGTTCAGAGGCCAAGTGTTTGTGGTTCGTTTGAGAGGTTACCAGTGGGAGATGAGGACCAGCAAGAGCTTTCAGGGCTGGCACCTTTAGTGTAGGAGCAATCGCTGGACGTTCGCAATTTCGGTGTTGAGCTCTGGCCAGATTGAGCAGGAGAGGCTGTGTACGTTGGAAGTTTTAGTAGGCTAAACAAGTTCAGAGGCCAAGGGTTTGTGGTTCGTTTGAGAGGTTACCAGTGGGAGATGAGGACCAGCAAGAGCTTTCAGGGCTGGCACCTTTAGTGTAGGAGCAATCGCTGGACGTTCGCAATTTCGGTGTTGAGCTCTGGCCAGATTGAGCAGGAGAGGCTGTGTACGTTGGAAGTTTTAGTAGGCTAAACAAGTTCAGAGCCCAAGGGTTTGTGGTTCGTTTGAGAGGTTACCAGTGGGAGGTGAGGACCAGCAAGAGCTTTCAGGGCTGGCACCTTTAGTGTAGGAGCAATCGCTGGACGTTCGCAATTTCGGTGTTGAGCTCTGGCCAGATTGAGCAGGAGAGGCTGTGTACGTTGGAAGTTTTAGTAGGCTAAACAAGTTCAGAGCCCAAGGGTTTGTGGTTCGTTTGAGAGGTTACCAGTGGGAGATGAGGACCAGCAAGAGCTTTCAGGGCTGGCACCTTTAGTGTAGGAGCAATCGCTGGACGTTCGCAATTTCGGTGTTGAGCTCTGGCCAGATTGAGCAGGAGAGGCTGTGTACGTTGGAAGTTTTAGTAGGCTAAACGAGTTCAGAGGCCAAGTGTTTGTGGTTCGTTTGAGAGGTTACCAGTGGGAGATGAGGACCAGCAAGAGCTTTCAGGGCTGGCACCTTTAGTGTAGGAGCAATCGCTGGACGTTCGCAATTTCGGTGTTGAGCTCTGGCCAGATTGAGCAGGAGAGGCTGTGTACGTTGGAAGTTTTAGTAGGCTAAACAAGTTCAGAGCCCAAGGGTTTGTGGTTCGTTTGAGAGGGTTACCAGTGGGAGATGAGGACCAGCAAGAGCTTTCAGGGCTGGCACCTTTAGTGTAGGAGCAATCGCTGGACGTTCGCAATTTCGGTGTTGAGCTCTGGCCAGATTGAGCAGGAGAGGCTGTGTACGTTGGAAGTTTTAGTAGGCTAAACAAGTTCAGAGGCCAAGTGTTTGTGGTTCGTTTGAGAGGTTACCAGTGGGAGATGAGGACCAGCTAGAGCTTTCAGGGCTGGCACCTTTAGTGTAGGAGCAATCGCTGGACGTTCGCAATTTCGTTGGTAAATTTTGGGCAGATTGAGCAGGAGAGGCTGTGTACGTTGGAAGTTTTAGTAGGCTAAACGAGTTCAGAGGCCAAGTGTTTGTGGTTCGTTTGAGAGGTTACCAGTGGGAGATGAGGACCAGCAAGAGCTTTCAGGGCTGGCACCTTTAGTGTAGGAGCAATCCCTGGATGTTCACAATTTCGGTGTTGAATTTTGGATAGATTGAGCAGGAGAGGCTGTGTACGTTGGAAGTTTTAGTAGGCTAAACAAGTTCAGAGCCAAGTGTTTTTGGCTCGTTTGAGAGGTTACCAGTGGGAGATGAGGACCAGCAAGAGCTTTCAGGGCTGGCACCTTTAGTGTAGGAGCAATCGCTGGACGTTCGCAATTTCGGTGTTGAGCTCTGGCCAGATTGAGCAGGAGAGGCTGTGTACGTTGGAAGTTTTAGTAGGCTAAACAAGTTCAGAGGCCAAGTGTTTGTGGTTCGTTTGAGAGGTTACCAGTGGGAGATGAGGACCAGCTAGAGCTTTCAGGGCTGGCACCTTTAGTGTAGGAGCAATCGCTGGACGTTCGCAATTTCGTTGGTAAATTTTGGGCAGATTGAGCAGGAGAGGCTGTGTACGTTGGAAGTTTTAGTAGGCTAAACGAGTTCAGAGGCCAAGTGTTTGTGGTTCGTTTGAGAGGTTACCAGTGGGAGATGAGGACCAGCAAGAGCTTTCAGGGCTGGCACCTTTAGTGTAGGAGCAATCCCTGGATGTTCAAAATTTCGGTGTTGAATTTTGGATAGATTGAGCAGGAGAGGCTGTGTACGTTGGAAGTTTTAGTAGGCTAAACAAGTTCAGAGGCCAAGTGTTTGTGGCTCGTTTGAGAGGTTACCAGTGGGAGATGAGGACCAGCAAGAGCTTTCAGGGCTGGCACCTTTAGTGTAGGAGCAATCGCTGGACGTTCGCAATTTCGGTGTTGAGCTCTGGCCAGATTGAGCAGGAGAGGCTGTGTACGTTGGAAGTTTTAGTAGGCTAAACAAGTTCAGAGGCCAAGTGTTTGTGGTTCGTTTGAGAGGTTACCAGTGGGAGATGAGGAGCAGCAAGAGCTTTCAGGGCTGGCACCTTTAGTGTAGGAGCAATCGCTGGACGTTCGCAATTTCGGTGTTGAGCTCTGGCCAGATTGAGCAGGAGAGGCTGTGTACGTTGGAAGTTTTAGTAGGCTAAACAAGTTCAGAGGCCAAGGGTTTGTGGTTCGTTTGAGAGGTTACCAGTGGGAGATGAGGAGCAGCAAGAGCTTTCAGGGCTGGCACCTTTAGTGTAGGAGCAATCGCTGGACGTTCGCAATTTCGGTGTTGAGCTCTGACCAGATTGAGCAGGAGAGGCTGTGCACGTTGGAAGTTTTAGTAGGCTAAACAAGTTCAGAGGCCAAGTGTTTGTGGCTCGTTTGAGAGGTTACCAGTGGGAGATGAGGACCAGCAAGAGCTTTCAGGGCTGGCACCTTTAGTGTAGGAGCAATCGCTGGACGTTCGCAATTTCGGTGTTGAGCTCTGACCAGATTGAGCAGGAGAGGCTGTGTACGTTGGAAGTTTTAGTAGGCTAAACAAGTTCAGAGGCCAAGTGTTTGTGGTTCGTTTGAGAGGTTACCAGTGGGAGATGAGGACCAGCAAGAGCTTTCAGGGCTGGCACCTTTAGTGTAGGAGCAATCGCTGGACGTTCGCAATTTCGTTGGTAAATTTTGGGCAGATTGAGCAGGAGAGGATGTGTACGTTGGAAGTTTTAGTAGGCTAAACAAGTTCAGAGGTCAAGTGTTTGTGGTTCGTTTGAGAGGTTACCAGTGGGAGATGAGGAGCAGCAAGAGCTTTCAGGGCTGGCACCTTTAGTGTAGGAGCAATCGCTGGACGTTCGCAATTTCGGTGTTGAGCTCTGGCCAGATTGAGCAGGAGAGGCTGTGTACGTTGGAAGTTTTAGTAGGCTAAACAAGTTCAGAGCCCAAGGGTTTGTGGTTCGTTTGAGAGGTTACCAGTGGGAGGTGAGGACCAGCAAGAGCTTTCAGGGCTGGCACCTTTAGTGTAGGAGCAATCGCTGGACGTTCGCAATTTCGGTGTTGAGCTCTGGCCAGATTGAGCAGGAGAGGCTGTGTACGTTGGAAGTTTTAGTAGGCTAAACAAGTTCAGAGGCCAAGTGTTTGTGGTTCGTTTGAGAGGTTACCAGTGGGAGATGAGGAGCAGCAAGAGCTTTCAGGGCTGGCACCTTTAGTGTAGGAGCAATCGCTGGACGTTCGCAATTTCGGTGTTGAGCTCTGGCCAGATTGAGCAGGAGAGGCTGTGTACGTTGGAAGTTTTAGTAGGCTAAACAAGTTCAGAGGCCAAGTGTTTGTGGTTCGTTTGAGAGGTTACCAGTGGGAGATGAGGACCAGCAAGAGCTTTCAGGGCTGGCACCTTTAGTGTAGGAGCAATCGCTGGACGTTCGCAATTTCGGTGTTGAGCTCTGGCCAGATTGAGCAGGAGAGGCTGTGTACGTTGGAAGTTTTAGTAGGCTAAACAAGTTCAGAGGCCAAGTGTTTGTGGTTCGTTTGAGAGGTTACCAGTGGGAGATGAGGACCAGCAAGAGCTTTCAGGGCTGGCACCTTTAGTGTAGGAGCAATCGCTGGACGTTCGCAATTTCGTTGGTAAATTTTGGGCAGATTGAGCAGGAGAGGCTGTGTACGTTGGAAGTTTTAGTAGCCTAAACAAGTTCAGAGCCCAAGGGTTTGTGGTTCGTTTGAGAGGTTACCAGTGGGAGATGAGGACCAGCTAGAGCTTTCAGGGCTGGTACCTTTAGTGTAGGAGCAATCGCTGGACGTTCGCAATTTCGGTGTTGAGCTCTGGCCAGATTGAGCAGGAGAGGCTGTGTACGTTGGAAGTTTTAGTAGGCTAAACGAGTTCAGAGGCCAAGTGTTTGTGGTTCGTTTGAGAGGTTACCAGTGGGAGATGAGGACCAGCAAGAGCTTTCAGGGCTGGCACCTTTAGTGTAGGAGCAATCGCTGGACGTTCGCAATTTCGGTGTTGAATTTTGGATAGATTGAGCAGGAGAGGCTGTGTACGTTGGAAGTTTTAGTAGGCTAAACAAGTTCAGAGGCCAAGTGTTTGTGGTTCGTTTGAGAGGTTACCAGTGGGAGATGAGGACCAGCAAGAGCTTTCAGGGCTGGCACCTTTAGTGTAGGAGCAATCGCTGGACGTTCGCAATTTCGGTGTTGAGCTCTGGCCAGATTGAGCAGGAGAGGCTGTGTACGTTGGAAGTTTTAGTAGGCTAAACAAGTTCAGAGGCCAAGGGTTTGTGGTTCGTTTGAGAGGTTACCAGTGGGAGATGAGGACCAGCAAGAGCTTTCAGGGCTGGCACCTTTAGTGTAGGAGCAATCGCTGGACGTTCGCAATTTCGGTGTTGAGCTCTGGCCAGATTGAGCAGGAGAGGCTGTGTACGTTGGAAGTTTTAGTAGGCTAAACAAGTTCAGAGGCCAAGTGTTTGTGGTTCGTTTGAGAGGTTACCAGTGGGAGATGAGGACCAGCAAGAGCTTTCAGGGGCTGGCACCTTTAGTGTAGGAGCAATCGCTGGACGTTCGCAATTTCGGTGTTGAGCTCTGGCCAGATTGAGCAGGAGAGGCTGTGTACGTTGGAAGTTTTAGTAGGCTAAACAAGTTCAGAGGCCAAGTGTTTGTGGTTCGTTTGAGAGGTTACCAGTGGGAGATGAGGACCAGCAAGAGCTTTCAGGGCTGGCACCTTTAGTGTAGGAGCAATCGCTGGACGTTCGCAATTTCGGTGTTGAGCTCTGGCCAGATTGAGCAGGAGAGGCTGTGTACGTTGGAAGTTTTAGTAGGCTAAACAAGTTCAGAGGCCAAGTGTTTGTGGTTCGTTTGAGAGGTTACCAGTGGGAGATGAGGACCAGCAAGAGCTTTCAGGGCTGGCACCTTTAGTGTAGGAGCAATCGCTGGACGTTCGCAATTTCGTTGGTAAATTTTGGGCAGATTGAGCAGGAGAGGCTGTGTACGTTGGAAGTTTTAGTAGGCTAAACAAGTTCAGAGGCCAAGTGTTTGTGGTTCGTTTGAGAGGTTACCAGTGGAGATGAGGACCAGCAAGAGCTTTCAGGGCTGGCACCTTTAGTGTAGGAGCAATCGCTGGACGTTCGCAATTTCGGTGTTGAGCTCTGGCCAGATTGAGCAGGAGAGGCTGTGTACGTTGGAAGTTTTTAGTAGGCTAAACAAGTTCAGAGCCCAAGGGTTTGTGGTTCGTTTGAGAGGTTACCAGTGGGAGATGAGGACCAGCAAGAGCTTTCAGGGCTGGCACCTTTAGTGTAGGAGCAATCGCTGGACGTTCGCAATTTCGGTGTTGAGCTCTGGCCAGATTGAGCAGGAGAGGCTGTGTACGTTGGAAGTTTTAGTAGGCTAAACAAGTTCAGAGCCCAAGGGTTTGTGGTTCGTTTGAGAGGTTACCAGTGGGAGATGAGGACCAGCAAGAGCTTTCAGGGCTGGCACCTTTAGTGTAGGAGCAATCGCTGGACGTTCGCAATTTCGGTGTTGAGCTCTGGCCAGATTGAGCAGGAGAGGCTGTGTACGTTGGAAGTTTTAGTAGGCTAAACAAGTTCAGAGCCCAAGGGTTTGTGGTTCGTTTGAGAGGTTACCAGTGGAGAGATGAGGAGCAGCAAGAGCTTTCAGGGCTGGCACCTTTAGTGTAGGAGCAATCGCTGGACGTTCGCAATTTCGGTGTTGAGCTCTGGCCAGATTGAGCAGGAGAGGCTGTGTACGTTGGAAGTTTTAGTAGGCTAAACAAGTTCAGAGGCCAAGGGTTTGTGGTTCGTTTGAGAGGTTACCAGTGGGAGATGAGGACCAGCAAGAGCTTTCAGGGCTGGCACCTTTAGTGTAGGAGCAATCGCTGGACGTTCGCAATTTCGGTGTTGAGCTCTGGCCAGATTGAGCAGGAGAGGCTGTGTACGTTGGAAGTTTTAGTAGGCTAAACGAGTTCAGAGGCCAAGTGTTTGTGGTTCGTTTGAGAGGTTACCAGTGGGAGATGAGGACCAGCAAGAGCTTTCAGGGCTGGCACCTTTAGTGTAGGAGCAATCGCTGGACGTTCGCAATTTCGGTGTTGAGCTCTGGCCAGATTGAGCAGGAGAGGCTGTGTACGTTGGAAGTTTTAGTAGGCTAAACAAGTTCAGAGCCCAAGGGTTTGTGGTTCATTTGAGAGGTTACCAGTGGGAGATGAGGACCAGCAAGAGCTTTCAGGGCTGGCACCTTTAGTGTAGGAGCAATCGCTGGACGTTCGCAATTTCGGTGTTGAGCTCTGGCCAGATTGAGCAGGAGAGGCTGTGTACGTTGGAAGTTTTAGTAGGCTAAACGAGTTCAGAGCCCAAGGGTTTGTGGTTCGTTTGAGAGGTTACCAGTGGGAGATGAGGACCAGCAAGAGCTTTCAGGGCTGGCACCTTTAGTGTAGGAGCAATCGCTGGACGTTCGCAATTTCGGTGTTGAGCTCTGGCCAGATTGAGCAGGAGAGGCTGTGTACGTTGGAAGTTTTAGTAGGCTAAACAAGTTCAGAGGCCAAGTGTTTGTGGTTCGTTTGAGAGGTTACCAGTGGGAGATGAGGACCAGCTAGAGCTTTCAGGGCTGGCACCTTTAGTGTAGGAGCAATCGCTGGACGTTCGCAATTTCGTTGGTAAATTTTGGGCAGATTGAGCAGGAGAGGCTGTGTACGTTGGAAGTTTTAGTAGGCTAAACGAGTTCAGAGGCCAAGTGTTTGTGGTTCGTTTGAGAGGTTACCAGTGGGAGATGAGGACCAGCAAGAGCTTTCAGGGCTGGCACCTTTAGTGTAGGAGCAATCCCTGGATGTTCACAATTTCGGTGTTGAATTTTGGATAGATTGAGCAGGAGAGGCTGTGTACGTTGGAAGTTTTAGTAGGCTAAACAAGTTCAGAGGCCAAGTGTTTTCGGCTCGTTTGAGAGGTTACCAGTGGGAGATGAGGAGCAGCAAGAGCTTTCAGGGCTGGCACCTTTAGTGTAGGAGCAATCGCTGGACGTTCGCAATTTCGGTGTTGAGCTCTGGCCAGATTGAGCAGGAGAGGCTGTGTACGTTGGAAGTTTTAGTAGGCTAAACAAGTTCAGAGGCCAAGTGTTTGTGGTTCGTTTGAGAGGTTACCAGTGGGAGATGAGGAGCAGCAAGAGCTTTCAGGGCTGGCACCTTTAGTGTAGGAGCAATCGCTGGACGTTCGCAATTTCGGTGTTGAGCTCTGGCCAGATTGAGCAGGAGAGGCTGTGTACGTTGGAAGTTTTAGTAGGCTAAACAAGTTCAGAGGCCAAGGGTTTGTGGTTCGTTTGAGAGGTTACCAGTGGGAGATGAGGAGCAGCAAGAGCTTTCAGGGCTGGCACCTTTAGTGTAGGAGCAATCGCTGGACGTTCGCAATTTCGGTGTTGAGCTCTGGCCAGATTGAGCAGGAGAGGCTGTGTACGTTGGAAGTTTTAGTAGGCTAAACGAGTTCAGAGGCCAAGTGTTTGTGGTTCGTTTGAGAGGTTACCAGTGGGAGATGAGGACCAGCAAGAGCTTTCAGGGCTGGCACCTTTAGTGTAGGAGCAATCGCTGGACGTTCGCAATTTCGGTGTTGAGCTCTGGCCAGATTGAGCAGGAGAGGCTGTGTACGTTGGAAGTTTTAGTAGGCTAAACAAGTTCAGAGGCCAAGTGTTTGTGGTTCGTTTGAGAGGTTACCAGTGGGAGATGAGGACCAGCAAGAGCTTTCAGGGCTGGCACCTTTAGTGTAGGAGCAATCGCTGGACGTTCGCAATTTCGGTGTTGAGCTCTGGCCAGATTGAGCAGGAGAGGCTGTGTACGTTGGAAGTTTTAGTAGGCTAAACAAGTTCAGAGGCCAAGTGTTTGTGGTTCGTTTGAGAGGTTACCAGTGGGAGATGAGGACCAGCTAGAGCTTTCAGGGCTGGCACCTTTAGTGTAGGAGCAATCGCTGGACGTTCGCAATTTCGTTGGTAAATTTTGGGCAGATTGAGCAGGAGAGGCTGTGTACGTTGGAAGTTTTAGTAGGCCAAACAAGTTCAGAGGCCAAGTGTTTGTGGTTCGTTTGAGAGGTTACCAGCGGGAGATGAGGACCAGCAAGAGCTTTCAGGGCTGGCACCTTTAGTGTAGGAGCAATCCCTGGATCTTCACAATTTCGGTGTTGAATTTTGGATAGATTGAGCAGGAGAGGCTGTGTACGTCGGAAGTTTTAGTAGGCTAAACAAGTTCAGAGGCCAAGTGTTTGTGGTTCGTTTGAGAGGTTACCAGTGGGAGATGAGGACCAGCAAGAGCTTTCAGGGCTGGCACCTTTAGTGTAGGAGCAATCGCTGGACGTTCGCAATTTCGGTGTTGAGCTCTGGCCAGATTGAGCAGGAGAGGCTGTGTACGTTGGAAGTTTTAGTAGGCTAAACAAGTTCAGAGGCCAAGTGTTTTTGGCTCGTTTGAGAGGTTACCAGTGGGAGATGAGGACCAGCAAGAGCTTTCAGGGCTGGCACCTTTAGTGTAGGAGCAATCGCTGGACGTTCGCAATTTCGTTGGTAAATTTTGGGCAGATTGAGCAGGAGAGGCTGTGTATGTTGGAAGTTTTAGTAGGCTAAACAAGTTCAGAGGCCAAGTGTTTGTGGTTCGTTTGAGAGGTTACCAGTGGGAGATGAGGACCAGCAAGAGCTTTCAGGGCTGGCACCTTTAGTGTAGGAGCAATCGCTGGACGTTCGCAATTTCGGTGTTGAGCTCTGGCCAGATTGAGCAGGAGAGGCTGTGTACGTTGGAAGTTTTAGTAGGCTAAACAAGTTCAGAGGCCAAGTGTTTGTGGTTCGTTTGAGAGGTTACCAGTGGGAGATGAGGACCAGCAAGAGCTTTCAGGGCTGGCACCTTTAGTGTAGGAGCAATCGCTGGACGTTCGCAATTTCGTTGGTAAATTTTGGGCAGATTGAGCAGGAGAGGCTGTGTACGTTGGAAGTTTTAGTAGGCCAAACAAGTTCAGAGGCCAAGTGTTTGTGGTTCGTTTGAGAGGTTACCAGCGGGAGATGAGGACCAGCAAGAGCTTTCAGGCCTGGCACCTTTAGTGTAGGAGCAATCGCTGGACGTTCGCAATTTCGGTGTTGAGCTCTGGCCAGATTGAGCAGGAGAGGCTGTGTACGTTGGAAGTTTTAGTAGGCTAAACAAGTTCAGAGCCCAAGTGTTTGTGGTTCGTTTGAGAGGTTACCAGTGGGAGATGAGGACCAGCAAGAGCTTTCAGGGCTGGCACCTTTAGTGTAGGAGCAATCGCTGGACGTTCGCAATTTCGGTGTTGAGCTCTGGCCAGATTGAGCAGGAGAGGCTGTGTACGTTGGAAGTTTTAGTAGGCCAAACAAGTTCAGAGGCCAAGTGTTTGTGGTTCGTTTGAGAGGTTACCAGCGGGAGATGAGGACCAGCAAGAGCTTTCAGGCCTGGCACCTTTAGTGTAGGAGCAATCGCTGGACGTTCGCAATTTCGGTGTTGAGCTCTGGCCAGATTGAGCAGGAGAGGCTGTGTACGTTGGAAGTTTTAGTAGGCTAAACAAGTTCAGAGGCCAAGTGTTTGTGGTTCGTTTGAGAGGTTACCAGTGGGAGATGAGGACCAGCAAGAGCTTTCAGGGCTGGCACCTTTAGTGTAGGAGCAATCGCTGGACGTTCGCAATTTCGGTGTTGAGCTCTGGCCAGATTGAGCAGGAGAGGCTGTGTACGTTGGAAGTTTTAGTAGGCTAAACAAGTTCAGAGCCCAAGGGTTTGTGGTTCGTTTGAGAGGTTACCAGTGGGAGATGAGGAGCAGCAAGAGCTTTCAGGGCTGGCACCTTTAGTGTAGGAGCAATCGCTGGACGTTCGCAATTTCGGTGTTGAGCTCTGGCCAGATTGAGCAGGAGAGGCTGTGTACGTTGGAAGTTTTAGTAGGCTAAACAAGTTCAGAGCCTAAGGGTTTGTGGTTCGTTTGAGAGGTTACCAGTGGGAGATGAGGACCAGCAAGAGCTTTCAGGGCTGGCACCTTTAGTGTAGGAGCAATCGCTGAACGTTCGCAATTTCGGTGTTGAGCTCTGGCCAGATTGAGCAGGAGAGGCTGTGTACGTTGGAAGTTTTAGTAGGCTAAACGAGTTCAGAGGCCAAGTGTTTGTGGTTCGTTTGAGAGGTTACCAGTGGGAGATGAGGACCAGCAAGAGCTTTCAGGCCTGGCACCTTTAGTGTAGGAGCAATCGCTGGACGTTCGCAATTTCGTTGGTAAATTTTGGGCAGATTGAGCAGGAGAGGCTGTGTACGTTGGAAGTTTTAGTAGGCTAAACAAGTTCAGAGGCCAAGTGTTTGTGGTTCGTTTGAGAGGTTACCAGTGGGAGATGAGGACCAGCAAGAGCTTTCAGGGCTGGCACCTTTAGTGTAGGAGCAATCCCTGGATGTTCACAATTTCGGTGTTGAATTTTGGATAGATTGAGCAGGAGAGGCTGTGTACGTTGGAAGTTTTAGTAGGCTAAACAAGTTCAGAGGCCAAGTGTTTTTGGCTCGTTTGAGAGGTTACCAGTGGGAGATGAGGACCAGCAAGAGCTTTCAGGGCTGGCACCTTTAGTGTAGGAGCAATCGCTGGACGTTCGCAATTTCGGTGTTGAGCTCTGGCCAGATTGAGCAGGAGAGGCTGTGTACGTTGGAAGTTTTAGTAGGCTAAACAAGTTCAGAGGCCAAGTGTTTGTGGTTCGTTTGAGAGGTTACCAGTGGGAGATGAGGAGCAGCAAGAGCTTTCAGGGCTGGCACCTTTAGTGTAGGAGCAATCGCTGGACGTTGGCAATTTCGGTGTTGAGCTCTGGCCAGATTGAGCAGGAGAGGCTGTGTACGTTGGAAGTTTTAGTAGGCTAAACAAGTTCAGAGGCCAAGGGTTTGTGGTTCGTTTGAGAGGTTACCAGTGGGAGATGAGGAGCAGCAAGAGCTTTCAGGGCTGGCACCTTTAGTGTAGGAGCAATCGCTGGACGTTCGCAATTTCGGTGTTGAGCTCTGGCCAGATTGAGCAGGAGAGGCTGTGTACGTTGGAAGTTTTAGTAGGCTAAACGAGTTCAGAGGCCAAGTGTTTGTGGTTCGTTTGAGAGGTTACCAGTGGGAGATGAGGACCAGCAAGAGCTTTCAGGGCTGGCACCTTTAGTGTAGGAGCAATCGCTGGACGTTCGCAATTTCGGTGTTGAGCTCTGGCCAGATTGAGCAGGAGAGGCTGTGTACGTTGGAAGTTTTAGTAGGCTAAACAAGTTCAGAGGCCAAGTGTTTGTGGTTCGTTTGAGAGGTTACCAGTGGGAGATGAGGAGCAGCAAGAGCTTTCAGGGCTGGCACCTTTAGTGTAGGAGCAATCGCTGGACGTTCGCAATTTCGGTGTTGAGCTCTGGCCAGATTGAGCAGGAGAGGCTGTGTACGTTGGAAGTTTTAGTAGGCTAAACAAGTTCAGAGGCCAAGTGTTTGTGGTTCGTTTGAGAGGTTACCAGTGGGAGATGAGGACCAGCAAGAGCTTTCAGGGCTGGCACCTTTAGTGTAGGAGCAATCGCTGGACGTTCGCAATTTCGCTGTTGAGCTCTGGCGAGATTGAGCAGGAGAGGGTCTGTACGTTGGAAGTTTTAGTAGGCTAAACAAGTTCAGAGGCCAAGTGTTTGTGGTTCGTTTGAGAGGTTACCAGTGGGAGATGAGGACCAGCTAGAGCTTTCAGGGCTGGCACCTTTAGTGTAGGAGCAATCGCTGGACGTTCGCAATTTCGTTGGTAAATTTTGGGCAGATTGAGCAGGAGAGGCTGTGTACGTTGGAAGTTTTAGTAGGCTAAACGAGTTCAGAGGCCAAGTGTTTGTGGTTCGTTTGAGAGGTTACCAGTGGGAGATGAGGACCAGCAAGAGCTTTCAGGGCTGGCACCTTTAGTGTAGGAGCAATCCCTGGATCTTCACAATTTCGGTGTTGAATTTTGGATAGATTGAGCAGGAGAGGCTGTGTACGTCGGAAGTTTTAGTAGGCTAAACAAGTTCAGAGGCCAAGTGTTTGTGGTTCGTTTGAGAGGTTACCAGTGGGAGATGAGGAGCAGCAAGAGCTTTCAGGGCTGGCACCTTTAGTGTAGGAGCAATCGCTGGACGTTCGCAATTTCGGTGTTGAGCTCTGGCCAGATTGAGCAGGAGAGGCTGTGTACGTTGGAAGTTTTAGTAGGCTAAACAAGTTCAGAGGCCAAGTGTTTTTGGCTCGTTTGAGAGGTTACCAGTGGGAGATGAGGACCAGCAAGAGCTTTCAGGGCTGGCACCTTTAGTGTAGGAGCAATCGCTGGACGTTCGCAATTCCGTTGGTAAATTTTGGGCAGATTGAGCAGGAGAGGCTGTGTACGTTGGAAGTTTTAGTAGGCTAAACAAGTTCAGAGGCCAAGTGTTTGTGGTTCGTTTGAGAGGTTACCAGTGGGAGATGAGGAGCAGCAAGAGCTTTCAGGGCTGGCACCTTTAGTGTAGGAGCAATCGCTGGACGTTCGCAATTTCGGTGTTGAGCTCTGGCCAGATTGAGCAGGAGAGGCTGTGTACGTTGGAAGTTTTAGTAGGCTAAACAAGTTCAGAGCCCAAGTGTTTGTGGTTCGTTTGAGAGGTTACCAGTGGGAGATGAGGACCAGCAAGAGCTTTCAGGGCTGGCACCTTTAGTGTAGGAGCAATCGCTGGACGTTCGCAATTTCGTTGGTAAATTTTGGGCAGATTGAGCAGGAGAGGCTGTGTACGTTGGAAGTTTTAGTAGGCCAAACAAGTTCAGAGGCCAAGTGTTTGTGGTTCGTTTGAGAGGTTACCAGCGGGAGATGAGGACCAGCAAGAGCTTTCAGGCCTGGCACCTTTAGTGTAGGAGCAATCGCTGGACGTTCGCAATTTCGGTGTTGAGCTCTGGCCAGATTGAGCAGGAGAGGCTGTGTACGTTGGAAGTTTTAGTAGGCTAAACAAGTTCAGAGCCCAAGTGTTTGTGGTTCGTTTGAGAGGTTACCAGTGGGAGATGAGGACCAGCAAGAGCTTTCAGGGCTGGCACCTTTAGTGTAGGAGCAATCGCTGGACGTTCGCAATTTCGGTGTTGAGCTCTGGCCAGATTGAGCAGGAGAGGCTGTGTACGTTGGAAGTTTTAGTAGGCCAAACAAGTTCAGAGGCCAAGTGTTTGTGGTTCGTTTGAGAGGTTACCAGCGGGAGATGAGGACCAGCAAGAGCTTTCAGGCCTGGCACCTTTAGTGTAGGAGCAATCGCTGGACGTTCGCAATTTCGGTGTTGAGCTCTGGCCAGATTGAGCAGGAGAGGCTGTGTACGTTGGAAGTTTTAGTAGGCTAAACAAGTTCAGAGGCCAAGTGTTTGTGGTTCGTTTGAGAGGTTACCAGTGGGAGATGAGGACCAGCAAGAGCTTTCAGGGCTGGCACCTTTAGTGTAGGAGCAATCGCTGGACGTTCGCAATTTCGTTGGTAAATTTTGGGCAGATTGAGCAGGAGAGGCTGTGTACGTTGGAAGTTTTAGTAGGCTAAACAAGTTCAGAGGCCAAGTGTTTGTGGTTCGTTTGAGAGGTTACCAGTGGGAGATGAGGACCAGCAAGAGCTTTCAGGGCTGGCACCTTTAGTGTAGGAGCAATCGCTGGACGTTCGCAATTTCGGTGTTGAGCTCTGGCCAGATTGAGCAGGAGAGGCTGTGTACGTTGGAAGTTTTAGTAGGCTAAACAAGTTCAGAGGCCAAGTGTTTGTGGTTCGTTTGAGAGGTTACCAGTGGGAGATGAGGACCAGCAAGAGCTTTCAGGGCTGGCACCTTTAGTGTAGGAGCAATCGCTGGACGTTCGCAATTTCGGTGTTGAGCTCTGGCCAGATTGAGCAGGAGAGGCTGTGTACGTTGGAAGTTTTAGTAGGCTAAACAAGTTCAGAGGCCAAGGGTTTGTGGTTCGTTTGAGAGGTTACCAGTGGGAGATGAGGACCAGCAAGAGCTTTCAGGGCTGGCACCTTTAGTGTAGGAGCAATCGCTGGACGTTCGCAATTTCGGTGTTGAGCTCTGGCCAGATTGAGCAGGAGAGGCTGTGTACGTTGGAAGTTTTAGTAGCCTAAACAAGTTCAGAGCCCAAGGGTTTGTGGTTCGTTTGAGAGGTTACCAGTGGGAGATGAGGACCAGCAAGAGCTTTCAGGGCTGGCACCTTTAGTGTAGGAGCAATCGCTGGACGTTCGCAATTTCGGTGTTGAGCTCTGGCCAGATTGAGCAGGAGAGGCTGTGTACGTTGGAAGTTTTAGTAGGCTAAACAAGTTCAGAGGCCAAGTGTTTGTGGCTCGTTTGAGAGGTTACCAGTGGGAGATGAGGACCAGCAAGAGCTTTCAGGGCTGGCACCTTTAGTGTAGGAGCAATCGCTGGACGTTCGCAATTTCGGTGTTGAGCTCTGGCCAGATTGAGCAGGAGAGGCTGTGTACGTTGGAAGTTTTAGTAGGCTAAACAAGTTCAGAGGCCAAGTGTTTGTGGCTCGTTTGAGAGGTTACCAGTGGGAGATGAGGAGCAGCAAGAGCTTTCAGGGCTGGCACCTTTAGTGTAGGAGCAATCGCTGGACGTTCGCAATTTCGGTGTTGAGCTCTGGCCAGATTGAGCAGGAGAGGCTGTGTACGTTGGAAGTTTTAGTAGGCTAAACGAGTTCAGAGGCCAAGTGTTTGTGGTTCGTTTGAGAGGTTACCAGTGGGAGATGAGGACCAGCAAGAGCTTTCAGGGCTGGCACCTTTAGTGTAGGAGCAATCCCTGGATCTTCACAATTTCGGTGTTGAATTTTGGATAGATTGAGCAGGAGAGGCTGTGTACGTCGGAAGTTTTAGTAGGCTAAACAAGTTCAGAGGCCAAGGGTTTGTGGTTCGTTTGAGAGGTTACCAGTGGGAGATGAGGACCAGCAAGAGCTTTCAGGGCTGGCACCTTTAGTGTAGGAGCAATCGCTGGACGTTCGCAATTTCGGTGTTGAGCTCTGGCCAGATTGAGCAGGAGAGGCTGTGTACGTTGGAAGTTTTAGTAGGCTAAACAAGTTCAGAGGCCAAGTGTTTTTGGCTCGTTTGAGAGGTTACCAGTGGGAGATGAGGACCAGCAAGAGCTTTCAGGGCTGGCACCTTTAGTGTAGGAGCAATCGCTGGACGTTGGCAATTTCGGTGTTGAGCTCTGGCCAGATTGAGCAGGAGAGGCTGTGTACGTTGGAAGTTTTAGTAGGCTAAACAAGTTCAGAGGCCAAGTGTTTGTGGTTCGTTTGAGAGGTTACCAGTGGGAGATGAGGACCAGCAAGAGCTTTCAGGGCTGGCACCTTTAGTGTAGGAGCAATCGCTGGACGTTCGCAATTTCGGTGTTGAGCTCTGGCCAGATTGAGCAGGAGAGGCTGTGTACGTTGGAAGTTTTAGTAGGCTAAACAAGTTCAGAGGCCAAGTGTTTGTGGTTCGTTTGAGAGGTTACCAGTGGGAGATGAGGACCAGCAAGAGCTTTCAGGGCTGGCACCTTTAGTGTAGGAGCAATCGCTGGACGTTCGCAATTTCGGTGTTGAGCTCTGGCCAGATTGAGCAGGAGAGGCTGTGTACGTTGGAAGTTTTAGTAGGCTAAACGAGTTCAGAGGCCAAGTGTTTGTGGTTCGTTTGAGAGGTTACCAGTGGGAGATGAGGACCAGCAAGAGCTTTCAGGGCTGGCACCTTTAGTGTAGGAGCAATCCCTGGATCTTCACAATTTCGGTGTTGAATTTTGGATAGATTGAGCAGGAGAGGCTGTGTACGTCGGAAGTTTTAGTAGGCTAAACAAGTTCAGAGGCCAAGTGTTTGTGGTTCGTTTGAGAGGTTACCAGTGGGAGATGAGGACCAGCAAGAGCTTTCAGGGCTGGCACCTTTAGTGTAGGAGCAATCGCTGGACGTTCGCAATTTCGGTGTTGAGCTCTGGCCAGATTGAGCAGGAGAGGCTGTGTACGTTGGAAGTTTTAGTAGGCTAAACAAGTTCAGAGGCCAAGTGTTTTTGGCTCGTTTGAGAGGTTACCAGTGGGAGATGAGGACCAGCAAGAGCTTTCAGGGCTGGCACCTTTAGTGTAGGAGCAATCGCTGGACGTTGGCAATTTCGGTGTTGAGCTCTGGCCAGATTGAGCAGGAGAGGCTGTGTACGTTGGAAGTTTTAGTAGGCTAAACAAGTTCAGAGGCCAAGTGTTTGTGGTTCGTTTGAGAGGTTACCAGTGGGAGATGAGGACCAGCAAGAGCTTTCAGGGCTGGCACCTTTAGTGTAGGAGCAATCGCTGGACGTTCGCAATTTCGGTGTTGAGCTCTGGCCAGATTGAGCAGGAGAGGCTGTGTACGTTGGAAGTTTTAGTAGGCTAAACAAGTTCAGAGGCCAAGGGTTTGTGGTTCGTTTGAGAGGTTACCAGTGGGAGATGAGGACCAGCAAGAGCTTTCAGGGCTGGCACCTTTAGTGTAGGAGCAATCGCTGGACGTTCGCAATTTCGGTGTTGAGCTCTGGCCAGATTGAGCAGGAGAGGCTGTGTACGTTGGAAGTTTTAGTAGGCTAAACAAGTTCAGAGCGCAAGTGTTTGTGGTTCGTTTGAGAGGTTACCAGTGGGAGATGAGGACCAGCAAGAGCTTTCAGGGCTGGCACCTTTAGTGTAGGAGCAATCGCTGGACGTTCGCAATTTCGTTGGTAAATTTTGGGCAGATTGAGCAGGAGAGGCTGTGTACGTTGGAAGTTTTAGTAGGCTAAACAAGTTCAGAGGCCAAGTGTTTGTGGTTCGTTTGAGAGGTTACCAGTGGGAGATGAGGACCAGCAAGAGCTTTCAGGGCTGGCACCTTTAGTGTAGGAGCAATCGCTGGACGTTCGCAATTTCGGTGTTGAGCTCTGGCCAGATTGAGCAGGAGAGGCTGTGTACGTTGGAAGTTTTAGTAGGCTAAACAAGTTCAGAGGCCAAGTGTTTGTGGTTCGTTTGAGAGGTTACCAGTGGGAGATGAGGAGCAGCAAGAGCTTTCAGGGCTGGCACCTTTAGTGTAGGAGCAATCGCTGGACGTTCGCAATTTCGGTGTTGAGCTCTGGCCAGATTGAGCAGGAGAGGCTGTGTACGTTGGAAGTTTTAGTAGGCTAAACAAGTTCAGAGGCCAAGGGTTTGTGGTTCGTTTGAGAGGTTACCAGTGGGAGATGAGGACCAGCAAGAGCTTTCAGGGCTGGCACCTTTAGTGTAGGAGCAATCGCTGGACGTTCGCAATTTCGGTGTTGAGCTCTGGCCAGATTGAGCAGGAGAGGCTGTGTACGTTGGAAGTTTTAGTAGGCTAAACAAGTTCAGAGGCCAAGTGTTTGTGGTTCGTTTGAGAGGTTACCAGTGGGAGATGAGGACCAGCAAGAGCTTTCAGGGCTGGCACCTTTAGTGTAGGAGCAATCGCTGGACGTTCGCAATTTCGGTGTTGAGCTCTGGCCAGATTGAGCAGGAGAGGCTGTGTACGTTGGAAGTTTTAGTAGGCTAAACAAGTTCAGAGGCCAAGTGTTTGTGGTTCGTTTGAGAGGTTACCAGTGGGAGATGAGGACCAGCAAGAGCTTTCAGGGCTGGCACCTTTAGTGTAGGAGCAATCGCTGGACGTTCGCAATTTCGGTGTTGAGCTCTGGCCAGATTGAGCAGGAGAGGCTGTGTACGTTGGAAGTTTTAGTAGGCTAAACAAGTTCAGAGGCCAAGTGTTTGTGGTTCGTTTGAGAGGTTACCAGTGGGAGATGAGGACCAGCAAGAGCTTTCAGGGCTGGCACCTTTAGTGTAGGAGCAATCGCTGGACGTTCGCAATTTCGGTGTTGAGCTCTGGCCAGATTGAGCAGGAGAGGCTGTGTACGTTGGAAGTTTTAGTAGGCTAAACAAGTTCAGAGGCCAAGTGTTTGTGGTTCGTTTGAGAGGTTACCAGTGGGAGATGAGGAGCAGCAAGAGCTTTCAGGGCTGGCACCTTTAGTGTAGGAGCAATCGCTGGACGTTCGCAATTTCGGTGTTGAGCTCTGGCCAGATTGAGCAGGAGAGGCTGTGTACGTTGGAAGTTTTAGTAGGCTAAACGAGTTCAGAGGCCAAGTGTTTGTGGTTCGTTTGAGAGGTTACCAGTGGGAGATGAGGACCAGCAAGAGCTTTCAGGGCTGGCACCTTTAGTGTAGGAGCAATCCCTGGATCTTCACAATTTCGGTGTTGAATTTTGGATAGATTGAGCAGGAGAGGCTGTGTACGTCGGAAGTTTTAGTAGGCTAAACAAGTTCAGAGGCCAAGTGTTTGTGGTTCGTTTGAGAGGTTACCAGTGGGAGATGAGGACCAGCAAGAGCTTTCAGGGCTGGCACCTTTAGTGTAGGAGCAATCGCTGGACGTTCGCAATTTCGGTGTTGAGCTCTGGCCAGATTGAGCAGGAGAGGCTGTGTACGTTGGAAGTTTTAGTAGGCTAAACAAGTTCAGAGGCCAAGTGTTTGTGGTTCGTTTGAGAGGTTACCAGTGGGAGATGAGGACCAGCAAGAGCTTTCAGGGCTGGCACCTTTAGTGTAGGAGCAATCGCTGGACGTTGGCAATTTCGGTGTTGAGCTCTGGCCAGATTGAGCAGGAGAGGCTGTGTACGTTGGAAGTTTTAGTAGGCTAAACAAGTTCAGAGGCCAAGTGTTTGTGGTTCGTTTGAGAGGTTACCAGTGGGAGATGAGGACCAGCAAGAGCTTTCAGGGCTGGCACCTTTAGTGTAGGAGCAATCGCTGGACGTTCGCAATTTCGGTGTTGAGCTCTGGCCAGATTGAGCAGGAGAGGCTGTGTACGTTGGAAGTTTTAGTAGGCTAAACAAGTTCAGAGGCCAAGTGTTTGTGGTTCGTTTGAGAGGTTACCAGTGGGAGATGAGGACCAGCAAGAGCTTTCAGGGCTGGCACCTTTAGTGTAGGAGCAATCGCTGGACGTTCGCAATTTCGGTGTTGAGCTCTGGCCAGATTGAGCAGGAGAGGCTGTGTACGTTGGAAGTTTTAGTAGGCTAAACAAGTTCAGAGCGCAAGTGTTTGTGGTTCGTTTGAGAGGTTACCAGTGGGAGATGAGGACCAGCAAGAGCTTTCAGGGCTGGCACCTTTAGTGTAGGAGCAATCGCTGGACGTTCGCAATTTCGTTGGTAAATTTTGGGCAGATTGAGCAGGAGAGGCTGTGTACGTTGGAAGTTTTAGTAGGCTAAACAAGTTCAGAGGCCAAGTGTTTGTGGTTCGTTTGAGAGGTTACCAGTGGGAGATGAGGACCAGCAAGAGCTTTCAGGGCTGGCACCTTTAGTGTAGGAGCAATCGCTGGACGTTCGCAATTTCGGTGTTGAGCTCTGGCCAGATTGAGCAGGAGAGGCTGTGTACGTTGGAAGTTTTAGTAGGCTAAACAAGTTCAGAGGCCAAGTGTTTGTGGTTCGTTTGAGAGGTTACCAGTGGGAGATGAGGAGCAGCAAGAGCTTTCAGGGCTGGCACCTTTAGTGTAGGAGCAATCGCTGGACGTTCGCAATTTCGGTGTTGAGCTCTGGCCAGATTGAGCAGGAGAGGCTGTGTACGTTGGAAGTTTTAGTAGGCTAAACAAGTTCAGAGGCCAAGTGTTTGTGGTTCGTTTGAGAGGTTACCAGTGGGAGATGAGGACCAGCAAGAGCTTTCAGGGCTGGCACCTTTAGTGTAGGAGCAATCGCTGGACGTTCGCAATTTCGGTGTTGAGCTCTGGCCAGATTGAGCAGGAGAGGCTGTGTACGTTGGAAGTTTTAGTAGGCTAAACAAGTTCAGAGGCCAAGTGTTTGTGGCTCGTTTGAGAGGTTACCAGTGGGAGATGAGGACCAGCAAGAGCTTTCAGGGCTGGCACCTTTAGTGTAGGAGCAATCGCTGGACGTTCGCAATTTCGGTGTTGAGCTCTGGCCAGATTGAGCAGGAGAGGCTGTGTACGTTGGAAGTTTTAGTAGGCTAAACGAGTTCAGAGGCCAAGTGTTTGTGGTTCGTTTGAGAGGTTACCAGTGGGAGATGAGGACCAGCAAGAGCTTTCAGGGCTGGCACCTTTAGTGTAGGAGCAATCCCTGGATCTTCACAATTTCGGTGTTGAATTTTGGATAGATTGAGCAGGAGAGGCTGTGTACGTCGGAAGTTTTAGTAGGCTAAACAAGTTCAGAGGCCAAGTGTTTGTGGTTCGTTTGAGAGGTTACCAGTGGGAGATGAGGACCAGCAAGAGCTTTCAGGGCTGGCACCTTTAGTGTAGGAGCAATCGCTGGACGTTCGCAATTTCGGTGTTGAGCTCTGGCCAGATTGAGCAGGAGAGGCTGTGTACGTTGGAAGTTTTAGTAGGCTAAACAAGTTCAGAGGCCAAGTA
>NW_026777274.1:0-108665 GCF_030936135.1 Gavia stellata | reverse complement strand
TGCTGGGGTGCTGGGGGGTGTCCCTGGGTGGCTGGGGGGGTGTCCCTGGGGCTGGTGCCCCCAGCCACCGGGGTCCCTGGGTGCTGGGGGTGTATGTCTATGGGTGCCGGGGGTGTCCCTGGTGCTGGGGGGGTCCCTGGGTGCTGGGTGCCCCCGGACACGGGGGGTGACGGGGTGCGGGGGGGGGTCCCTGAGTGCTGGGGGGGGTCTCTGGGTACTGGGTGCCCCCAGACGCTGGGGTCCCTGGGTGACAGGGGGGTCTGTGGGTGCTGGGAGGGACCCTGGGTGCTGGGGGGTGTCCCTGGGTGCTGGGTGCCCCCGGACACGGGGGTGACGGGGTGGGGGGGTCCCCCCACAGCTGTTCGTGGAGCTGGTGGTGAAGAACCCGCTGTGCCCCCCCCGGCAGCCGGTGCAGAGCGAACTCTTCCGCAGCCGCCTCGACGCCTTCGTCCGGGGGCTCCCCTTCTTCGCCCCCCGCCCCGCCTGAGCACCCCAAAATCCGGGGGGGGGGGGGCACCCCCACATCCCGGGGGGGGGACCCCCCCAAAATCCCTGGGGGGAACCCCTGCGCCCCTGGGGGCACCCTGACCCCCACCTCCCTGGGGTGTCCCCACCCTGGAGCCCTACACCCCCTGGGGGCACCCCAACATCCTTGGCGGGGGGGCCCCCACCCCCCTGGGGACACCCCCCCCACCTATGGGGGTACCCCAATATCCCGGGGGGGACCCCAAAATCCCTGTGGGGAGCCCCTGGGGACACCCTGACCCCCACCTCCCTGGGGTGTCCCCACCCCGGAGCCCTACACCCCCTGGGGCCACCCCAACATCCTTGGGGGGGCCCCCCACCCCCCTGGGGACACCCCCCCAACTATGGGGTACCCCAATATCCCGGGGGGACCCCAAAATCCCTGGGGGGGACCCCTGCGCCCCTGGGGGCACCCTGACCCCCACCTCCCTGGGGTGTCCCCACCCCGGAGCCGTACACCCCCTGGGGCCACCCCAACATCCTTGGGGGGGGCCCCCCCACCTATGGGGTACCCCAATATCCCGGGGGGACCCCAAAATCCCTGGGGGGAGCCCTTGTGGGCACCCTGACCCCCACCTCCCTGGGGTGTCCCCACCCTGGAGCCCTACACCCCCTGGGGGCACCCCAACATCCTTGGCGGGGGGGCCCCCACCCCCCTGGGGACACCCCCCCACCTATGGGGTACCCCAATATCCCGGGGGGGACCCCAAAATCCCTGTGGGGAGCCCTTGTGGGCACCCTGACCCCCCACCTCCCTGGGGTGTCCCCCATCCTGGAGCCCTACACCCCCTGGGGGCACCCCAACATCCTTGGGGTGCCCCCCCCCACCCCTGGGGGCACCCCAACATCTTTGGGGTCTGGGTGCGCCCCCCCCCCCCATTTTGGGGGTCCCAGCCCCCCCAAAATGGAATAAAGGTGGTTTGATGGTTCTCGGCTGCCTGGGGGGGGCAGGGGGGGACAGCGATGTCCCCAGGGTGACAGTGGGTGCCGTGGGGTGACGGTAGGTGACAGTGGGTGCCATGGGGTACTGTGGGGTGGCATTGGGTCTCATGGGGTGCCGTGGGGGTGGCATTGGGTGCTGTGGGGTGCCATGGGGTGGCAGTGGGGTCCCATGGGGTGGTGTGGGGGTGCTGTGGGGTGGCAGTGGGTGCTTATGGGGTGGCAGTGGGTCCCATGGGGTGCTGTGGGGTGACAATAGGTGGCAGTGGGTGCTGTGGGGTGGCAGTGGGTCCCATGGGGTGCCATGGGGTGGCAGTGGGGTGACAGTAGGTGGCAGTGGGTGCCATGGGGTGGCAATGGGTCCTGTGGGGTGGCAGTGGGTGCTATGGGGGTGGCAGTGGGGTGACAGTAGGTGGCAGTGGGTCTTGTGGGGTGGCAGTGGGGCCCATGGGGTGCTGTGGGGTGGCAGTGGGGTGACAATAGGTGGCAGTGGGTCCTGTGGGGTGGCAGTGGGGTGACGGTAGGTGGCAGTGGGTGCTATGGGGTGGCAGTGGGTCCCATGGGGTGCTGTGGGGGTGGCAGTAGGGTGATGGTAGGTGGCAGTGGGTGCTGTGGGGTGGCAGTGGGTGCTATGAGGTGGCAGTGGGTTCCATGGGGTGGCAGTGGGGTGACGGTAGGTGGCAGTGGGTGCCATGGGGTGCCGTGGGGGTGGCAGTGGGTGCTTATGGGGTGGCAGTGGGTCCCGTGGGGTGCTGTGGGGTGGTGGTGCTATGGGGTAGCAGTGGGTCCCATGGGGTGGCAGTGGGGTGACAATAGGTGGCAGTGGGTCCTGTGGGGTGGCAGTGGGTGCTATGGGGTGGCAGTAGGTGGCAGTGGGTCCTGTGGGGTGGCAGTGGGTCCTATGGGGTGCTGTGGGGTGGCAGTGGGGTGGCAGTGGGTCCCATGGGATGGCAGTGGGGTGACAGTAGGTGGCAGTGGGTCCTGTGGGGTGCAGTGGGGGTGGCAGTGGGTCCCATGGGGTGCCGTGGGGTGGCAGTGGGGGTGACAATAGGTGGCAGTGGGTGCTGTGGGGTGGCAGTGGGTGCCGTGGGGTGGCAGTGGGGTGACAATAGGTGGCAGTGGGTGCTGTGGGGTGGCAGTGGGTGCCATGGGGTACCGTGGGGGTGGCAGTGGGGTGACAATAGGTGGCAGTGGGTCCTGTGGGGTGGCAGTGGGGTGACAGTAGGTGGTAGTGGGTGCTATGGGGTGGCAGTGGGTCCCATGGGGTGCTGTGGGGTGGCAGTGGGGTGACAGTAGGTGGCAGTGGGTGCTGTGGGGTGGCAGTGGGGTGACGGTAGGTGGTAGTGGGTGCCATGGGATTTGGGGGGGGCGGGGGGGGGTTGATCTGCGTTTTGGGGGGGGGGGCTGGGGATGAGGGGCTGTATTTTGGGGGGGCTGAGGCGGGTGGGGTTGGGATTTGGGGGGCACTGGGGGGGGCACAGAATTTGGGGGGGGCTGGAGGCTCTATTGGGGGAGGGCCTGGGAGGGGCTGGGATTTGGGGGGGGGCTGGGGGGGGCACTGCATTTTGGGGGGGCTGGGGGGGGTGGGGTTGGGATTTGGGGGGCACTGGGGGGGGGCACAGAATTTGGGGGGGCTGGGGGGCTGTATTTGGGGGGGGCCTGGGGAGGGGCTGGGATTTGGGGGGGGGGGCACTGCATTTTGGGGTGGCTGGGGGGGGTGGGGTTGGATTTGGGGGGGCACTGGGGGGGGCACTGCATTTGGGGGGGGCTGGGGATGAGGGACTGTATTTTGGGGGGGCTGGGGGGTGGGGTTTGGATTTGGGGGGCACTGAGGGGGGCACAGAATTTGGGGGGGGCTGGGGGCTGTATTTGGGGGGGGGGCCTGGGGAGGGGCTGAGGATTTGGGGGGGGCACTGCATTTTGGGGGGGGGCTGGGAGCCAGGGGCTGTATTTTGGGGGGACTGGGGGGGGTGGGGTTGGGATTTGGGGGGGCACTTGGGGGGGGCACTGCATTTGGGGGGGCTGGGGGCTGTATTTGGGGGGGGGCCTGGGGAGGGGCTGGGATTTGGGGGGGCTGGGATGAGGGGCTGTATTTTGGGGGGGCTGGGGGGCACTTGGGGGGGGGCACTGCATTTGGGGGGGGGCTGGGGCTGTATTGGGGGGGGGTCTGGGGAGGGACTGGGATTTGGGGGGGCTGGGGGGGGGTTGGGATTTGGGGGGATGGGGTGTACTGGGGGGCGGGGGCACTGCATTTGGGGGGGGCTGTATTTTGGGGGGGGGGGTCTGGGGAGTGGCTGCCTTTGGGGGGGCTGTATTTGGGGGGGGGGCAGATTTGGGTCCATCCTGAACCCCGTGACTCAACAGGAGGGTTCCGGGTCCATCCTGAACCCTGTGACTCTACATGAGGGTTCCGGGTCACCCCGTGACTCAACACGTGGGTTCCGGCTCCTGAACCCCCTGACTCTACATGAGGGTTCCGGGTCCATCCTGAACCCCGTGACTCTACATGAGGGTTCCGGGTCCATCCTGAACCCCGTGACTCAACAGGAGGGGTTCCGGGTCCATCCTGAACCCCGTGACTCTACATGAGGGTTCCGGGTCCATCCTGAACCCCGTGACTCAACAGGAGGGTTCCGGCTCCTGAACCCCATGACTCTACATGAGGGTTCCGGGTCCATCCTGAACCCCGTGAACTCAACAGGAGGGTTCCGGCTCCACGAGGGTTCCAGCTCGGTCTGAACCCCTCAACACGTGGGTTCTGCCTCTGTCTCAAACCCGGTGACTCAACACGACTCAACAAGAGGGTTCCGGGTCTCCCTGTTACTCAACAGGAGGGTTCCGGCTCCATCCTGGACCCCGTGACTCAACAAGAGGGTTCTGGGTCTCCCCATGACTCAACATGAGGGTTCCGGCTTCATCCTGGACCCGTGACTCAACAGGAGGGTTCCGGCTCTGTCCTGAACCCCATGACTCAACATGAGGGTTCCGGCTCCATGAGGGTTCCAGCTCCGTCTGAACCCTGTGACTCAACACGAGGGTTCCGGCTCTGTCCCCGTGACTCAACACGAGGGTTCCAGAGGGTTCCGGGTCTCCCTGTGACTCAACACGAGGGTTCCGGCTCCATCCTGGACCCCGTGACTCAATAGGAGGGTTCCGGCTCCTTCTGAACCCTCTGACTCAACATGAGGGTTCTGGGTCACCCCATGACTCAACAGGAGGGTTCCGGCTCCGTCCCGAATGTAACTCAACATGAGGGTTCCGGGTCGGTCCTGAACCCCATGACTCAACATGAGGGTTCTGGGTCACCCCATGACTCAACAGGAGGGTTCCGACTCTGTCCCGAACCCTGTGACTCAACAGGAGGGTTCCGGCTCCTCCCGAACCCCATGACTCAACACGAGGGTTCTGGGTCACCCTGTGACTCAACATGAGGGTTCTGGCTCCATCCTGAACCCTGGGACTCAACACGAGGGTTCCGGATCTGTCCTGAACCCCATGACTCAACACGAGGGTTCCGGATCACCCCAGGACTCAGTACGAGGGTTCCAGCTCCGAGGAGCAGCTGAATCCAGCAGCCTCTCGGGGATTCCGAGGAGGAGGAATCAGGCAGAGCCTCAGGGAAGCGATCGCCTTTTAATTAAGTGGAGTAAATGATTTCTTCCCGCTGGTCCGTCCGGACTTCCAGATCCCGCCAAGGCGGGAAGCAGCAGCGGCGGAAATGGTTTCTCTTCAGTCTTGGTCCTCTAAGGGAGAGAAATTTGGGGATGAAAGGATGAAGAACGATCCCGTTCAGCTTCTCCGTCCGGAAGAACCTCCCGAACCAGCTTTGAAGAAAACGGAGGGGACGTTTTTTCCGTTTCCTTCTTTCTTTGGAAAGGGAGGCGGAATACCCGTCAAGCCGGCTCCATTTTTGGCCGAGAAAATGAAGTCCCGGCAGCTTAAAAATGAACGGAAGCGCAATATTTACCTCTTCTCGTCATCAGGCAGTGGGAGAAGAAGAAGATGAGGCCGTTGATGGTGAAGAACGAACCCCCGACGACGATTTCTCGAATCCAGCCCGTTTTATGACCTGGGAAGGGATCACCCGGTGACTTCACCGCGACGCCACCCTCCCTCCCGACAGAGACGACGGCTCCTACCGTGGGCGAACCCATCAACAGCTAAAACGACGTCGGAGAGAGTGAACTTCCCTCCGGCTCCGTAAATCCCCTCTAATCTTGGGAAAGGGCACGGGAGGCGATGGATGGCCGGATTGTGCCCAAATATCGGTTGGCGGTTGGGTTGGCCTACAAATGAGCCGGTAAACTGGTTTTGGCCGCTCTACCACCCACTCCAAATCAGCCGGAGTGGTCCCTGGGAGACGGTTAGGTGGTTCGCTCCGGGGAAGTTACGGCGTGTAGACCCCCGGGAGAATGCCGGCTCCTCGGAGAGAGCCGCGGTCTCGGCGGCGAAGCCGGCCAAGGTGACGAGACGGTGTTTGGAGATCTTTATCTCCAGTATCTCTCCTTTTTTGGCCGTAAAAACACGGGCGGGTCTGGCCATGAGCTGATTCAGCGATGGAAATGGGTTCATCGGCAAACATAGGGGGGAAGGAGCCAACGGCGGGTCAGCAGCTACGAGACGGGGCCGCGAACTCACTTTTCACGCCGACGCGGATCCAGCGGCTCCTTTCCGAGCGAACGGGACGCCCGGATTGAAGTACAAAATAGGCGCAGCTGTACGACCCGGCGACCTCCTCTCCTGTGATCCTGAGGTCGTAGCTGTAGTTCTTCACGTTCGAGACCGGGATGGAGACCGCGAGGCCGAAGTCCGCGTAGTACTGGACTTCTCTAACGCCAACTGGAGACGAAGGGATGGAGCAGAGCAGCTCGACGCCGTTCCCGGATCTGTAGACCTGCTGCTGGGGATGCAGGGACAAAGTCGGAGCCATGGGAGCGGCTGGAAGGGAAAAAGAAAACCCGTAACACGTAACACGACCCATCGGTTCTCTACCGACGTCAAGGCGCGCGCACAAACCCTGTGATTTTTCGCCCCGTGTCACGACTCGGCCTCGGCAAAGGGACTAGAAAAGAAATTAAATTCTTTTTTCTGACTATTACCGGGGGGAAATACAGAAATTTGAAGCACGGAACCACTTCTCGGGGCAGGGGGGCGTCAGTCGCTCGTGGCTCTCTGTCCTTGAACCGCGGGCGGAGGAGAAAAGAGACCCACGGATCGCCGAGACAAGAACTCAAAGCAGCTGAAACCGTTCCGTCGTATTCAGCGAAGCGCGGAAAATAAGTGTTTTTACGCGCGGCGCGTCCTACCCCCCAACCCCCTGACGAACGGCGCGGGGATTCTTCGCTGCCGTAAGACGTCTCGGAGGCGACGCGGCCGTTAGACGGCTCCGGGAGAAATCCGGGAGCGCAAAAGGAGGCGCGCGGTGTCCGGGTTGATGGAACCTGAGCCGTTAAGACAAGACCAACCCTACCCTGAACCTTAACGGAAAGAGGAAGGCTCCTGTCGGAAGGGATTTCTCGTCCGGAGTCTTCCACGAAGTACGTGCAGGTGTATTCCCCGGCGGATGCTTTTGTGGCTGTGAGCTGGAACCAGGCGGTGGGGAAGGAGTAAGGTGCTCGCAGGTCGATTTGCTCCCCGCTTCGATTGAAGAAGCGAAATCCGCTGATCTTCCTCTTCGTCGGGGCCGAGCAGACGAGAGCGACGCGTTCCCCTTCGTAATAGAGCTGGTAACTGGGATCTGGGGAGAGCGTAGGGGCGGGGAGAGGGGCTGGGGGAGACAGAAAGGATTTGGAGGACGGGAGGGAAGTTTCGGAGGGGAGAAGGAAAGCGAGACGTCCCTTTTTCCCCCCGTTGCGCTTTACAAAACCCGACGCCGAGAGGTCAAGCCGCACTCACCCGCAGAGGCGCCGGCCGAGGGCAGCAGCCGGAGGGAAGCTGCGAGAGCCGGGCACGGAGACGACAGGAGAGAGGCTGCAAAAAGGAGCGTGAAGACCTCACTTAGGCAACCGCTGCCCTGTGAAGCCTCATCCCCGTTGGCCATGGGTCAAGCGGGCAGCCCCTTCCACACCGCCACGCATTCGTTCGGGTCGCGGCTCCTTTTTTGTGCCACCCCCGGCGTGGAAAGCCTAGACCGATGCCGGCGAAAAACCGGCGAAAACCATTTCACGTGCCGATGGGACCACCCCCGGGGCGGTGGCGGGGGGGCGGCGCGGAAAAATGTCTCTAAAAACTCGACGCGTCCCTGAATTTATCTTTCGGCTACATGCGACGAGTGTTGGGGGAGATTATTTCTTCTGTTAGATGAGGTTTGGTGATTGCCAAGCGATTGATTGATAGCGGCACCGGGAAATGGTATCTCGAAACGTCAAGAAATGGGGCCGCTGGAGTCTTTGGGGGGTTAGGAAGGACGGGCAATGACACCAGGAAGAGTAAAACTAAGGCAAATCAGGGGTTGAGAGAAAAAAGAAGTTAAAGAAGCAACGGAAAGAGGAAAAAAAAGACCCTAAAGAAGCAAACCCATCACTCTCCACCTCCCGCAAGCACCCCGAGCGACGGCCGCCCACCCCAAACCACCCCTTCCCTCCGTTTTTATCGATGAGCATGCCGTCACCGGGCACGGAAGGTCTCCTTGGTCCCTTGGGGGCCAGCGGTTCTGGTTGTGTCCCCCCCCCACCTTCTTGCCACCTCCCCCCCCCCCCGCCAACCTTCTCCGTGCGGGGCCGGGTGGGAAACGGCAGTGGCCTTGACACGGTGCAAACGCCGTCGGCGATAGCCAAAGCTCTGGCGTCTGATCGACGCTTTGGGTTTTTTTTTTTAAGCCGCCAAAACAAAAGGGCAGCGTAGAGAAAATGAACTCCCTCTATCCAGAGCCGGGAGAGGAGCCGGGATCCCGGGTTCTCCCCCCGGCCCGGGGACACTAACCCATCCCATCAACCCTACGCAGGACATGGGCGTCGGAGCCTCCCAAGTCATCCCGACGCCACTCCTCGTTCTCAAGCGCTTTTCTGTCGGAGAGAGGGCAGCGCCTTCCCAACCACCCCCTCGGCCTCTTCCTTTCTGCTTCCTGGGGCGGGGGGCGGAAAACCCAAAGACCCCAAACCCCAGCTGAGACTTGGGCAACATGAGAGTAAACCCAAGAGCCTTGAGTTTCGTCTTGACTTCCGTTGGCCATGGCCTAGAGCGTCGTCTCGCCTACGTTCGGAGGGTTGGGTCAAGAAGCGCCGCGGAAAGGTTGCCAAGGTGGCGGCGAGGTCTTTTAGGATAAGGTCGGAGCTAAAACTAAGTCCTCGCGGAGCCTTAGGACTACCTGGAGATAATCTTGGGGGTCCGGGGAGCGGGGAGGCTGGGAAGGGGCAGCGGCGGGGAGCAGGAGCCTGGGCCCAGCGCCGCCAGCGCAGCGAGAAGAAGGGTGCGGTTGGGCGAGGTGGGGTTTGCCGTCGCGAGCGGGAGCGCGGCGGATCTAATCGGCTGCTGCTCGCTGAAACGTGGCTCCCCCCCTCCCCGTCCTCGCGGAGCGTTTGAACGGGGTGAGGCGGACCCCTCCCCGTGATGATGCTCAGCTGAGGTGGGATGGAGGCAGCCTGAGGATTTAACGCCCCCGAGGGGAGTTTTGACCCGCGATAGATCTTCCTCAGCCACGGCCCAACGTTGTTTCGCCCCTTGGCTGGGACGAAGCCGTCCTAGTCAGGGTCTCAAGCCAGAAAGCAGAGCAAAAAAGGAAGTGGAGCAGCTGATGGGATCCGATTTGGTAACGTCTAGCCCGGAGAAAATGAAAGAAAATGACGGAAGGGTTGTTTAACGGCCGGACCTGTTCGCCGCAAAGAAGAACACGTTGTCCGGAACCTCTCCAGCACCAGCACCGCAATGAGGGGAAGGGAAGAGGGAAGGGAGGAGGGAAGGGAAGGGAAGAGGGAAGGGAAGGGAAGGGAAGGGAAGGGAAGGGAAGGGAAGGGAAGGGAAGGGAAGGGAAGGGAAGGGAAGGGAAGGGAAGGGAAGGGAAGGGAAGGGAAGAGGGAAGAGGGAAGAGGGAAGAGGGAAGAGGGAAGAGGGAAGAGGGAAGAGGGAAGAGAAGAGGGAAGAGAAGAGGGAAATGAAGGGAAGAGGGAAGAGGGAAGAGAGAAGAGAGAAGAGAAGAGGGAAAGGAAGGGAAGAGGGAAGGGAAGGGAAGAGGGAGGGAAGAGGGAAGGGAAGAGGGAAAGGAAGGGAAGAGGGAAGGGAAGGGAAGAGGGAGGGAAGAGGGAAGGGAAGAGGGAAGGGAAGGGAAGATGGAAGAGGGAAGAGGGAAGAGGGAAGAGGGAAGAGGGAAGAGGGAAGAGGGAAGAGAAGAGGGAAAGGAAGGGAAGAGGGAAGGGAAGGGAAGGGAAGAGGGAAGGGAAGAGGGAAGAGGGAAGAGAAGAGGGAAATGAAGGGAAGAGGGAAGAGGGAAGAGAGAAGAGAGAAGAGAAGAGGGAAAGGAAGGGAAGAGGGAAGGGAAGGGAAGAGGGAGGGAAGAGGGAGGGAAGAGGGAACGGAAGAGGGAAAGGAAGGGAAGAGGGAAGGGAAGGGAAGAGGGAGGGAAGAGGGAAGGGAAGAGGGAAGGGAAGAGGGAAGGGAAGGGAAGAGGGAAGAGGGAAGAGGGAAGAGGGAGGAGAAGAGGGAAAGGAAGGGAAGAGGGGAAGGGAAGGGAACGGAAGGGAAGGGAAGGGAAGGGAAGGGAAGGGAAGGGAAGGGAAGGGAAGGGAAGGGAAGGGAAGGGAAGAGGGAAGGGAAGAGGGAAGGGAGGGAAGAGGGAAGGGAAGGGAAGAGGGATGGGAAGGGAAGGGAAGAGGGAAGGGAAGAGGGAAGGGAAGAGGGGGAAGGGAAGAGGGAAAGGAAGAGAAGAGAAGGGAAGAGGGAAGGGAAGAGGGAAGGGAAGAGGGGGAAGGGAAGAGGGAAAGGAAGAGAAGAGAAGGGAAGAGGGAAGGGAAGAGGGAAGGGAAGGGAAGAGGGAAGGGAAGGGAAGAGGGAAGGGAAGGGAAGAGGGAAGGGAAGAGGGATGGGAAGAGGGAAGGGAAGAGGGGGAAGGGAAGAGGGAAAGGAAGGGAAGAGAAGGGAAGAGGGAAGGGAAGAGGGAAGGGAAGCGAAGAATGAGCGACTCACTGAGGAGTATCACGAGGCAGTAGACGATCATGGCACCGCAATCCAGGGTGCTCAGGGCTCCGTGCCGGCCCGGCCCGGAGGGGATCGTGCTGCCTGGGAGCTCCATCCTGCCTTCTCCATCTGTCTGACCCCAGTCGGGTGGTCAGAGCGGCTGGGAGGGGAAGTGCCGCAGATTGAAGTTGAAGCCACCAACCACAGCCGGGAGCTCGGGGGAAGCTACACCCTGGGTGTTGCCTGTCTTGGGGATGTCATCACGCTTTCAGAGATCTTGTCTTCCCCACGTGCTCTAGATCCCCTTTGGGCTGTCTCTTGGCACCATGAACCATAGTCCACCTCGTCCCTCCCTGGAGCTGAGGGACAGAAGGTGGCCGTTATCCCCCCTCTCTCTCCTTTGCCGCGACGAGTGGCAAAGAGGATTAGCCGTAGCGAGGTCCTTTATTCTTGTTCCCCTTTCCCAGACCGCAGGATCTAACCTTCCCCTTCTCCTTCTCCCTAGCTCCCATCAGGCCTGTGACCAACCCAAGCGCGCCGAGACTAGAGATGTCTCCGGCGTAGGCGGCACGAAGATGGTTTCCGCAACGTCCTGTCGCATCGCACCAGAACTGGGATGGCATCAGCAGTTCTACGGGGGCCACTTTTGGATGATTCGGAAGCTGCAGGGGACTCAAGGACCCATCTCAAGGTACATCAACATCCAGTTACGACGCTGGTTTGGACGTTTGAAGCGAGGGAGAGTAGAAACAATCCTTCCCTTCTTCCTTCTTTCCTCCACTGGGGCAGAGAAGAGGCTGCAAGCGAGGCACCCCCCCACCCACGGCCTTTTCCGACCAGCTTCTGGGTTAATATTAGTTCTTTGTCGCCTCAAAACCCACTCTTGGTTCGCCCTATGCGGTGGTGGGATGGTAGGACAAGGACGTTTGCCCGAGGAGGTGTGCTCTAAGCTCATGTCCTCCAACAGCAACCCAGTGTTGACCTGTTCCAGGCCCAGATCACCGTTAATCCTTCATATTTTTATTTAGGGATGGACTTAACTCTCCTCGTATCAGATGTCCGCAGCTGAACGAGACATCCAGACGTCTAACCTCATGGGTGAGTTTTATTGACCTGATGCGTCCCACGTCCATCTCGGGATGCGATGAACCAAACGTCTGAGGCAATAGTTTCTCCCGTGCTTGCAGAGTTTGCATCTGGCTGCTCTCTCTAACCCTTCCCGCTGCCCGCGGCGAAGAAATCCGCGGCTTCCACCCTTCAGGAGGGCAGGCTGTAGCTTTCGGCAGAAATCCCCGGTCCGCTTCACAGCTGTCTCCAAGAGAAGAGCGAGATGAAAACACACGCCAGAGCGTCTCGCTCCAACAAGAGGAATAAATAACGCCGCGGTTGCCCGGTATATCGAGAGATCATCTCCAAGGCTGCACGGAGATCTTGCGCTGCTGGCGATGCATCGGTCAAGAACATGCCTTTGCCAGAAACTCCTGTTCCGACCCAAAAAACGACATACGCAGACAATAAACCTGCACAACACCTCGCTGGGCTCTTCCGAAAAGATTTTTTTCCAGTGAAAACTGAGAGCTAAGGACAAAGGAGTTTCTCTCGCGTCCAAAATCACTCCAGCGAGCGGACGTGATTAAAAAGACACCGATTTTGGTCATCTTCTTAACCCTTTTTAACCATGGAATGATGGTTTTAAACAGAAATTAACTTCCAGGGGTGTTTTTATGGAGTTGGCGAACTCTTCTGTTTGTCTACAGCTATTTCTATGCATTTAACTCTTTCCAGGGAGCTGGTTTTATGCTGGGAAAAGTCCTACGCATAACGGGTGAGGACCTTATTTGAATTACCCCGACGTACGAGCGGTTTGAATCGGAAGGAGCGCCCTGAGACTGACTGCTCATGCAAGAAGTGAGAGGAATCGCACCCCCAAAGGCTGAGAATCTTCTCGCCGAGCAGATCGATGAGGATGTAACCGCCCTGCCTGGTAGACGCGGTCTTCCCTTTCGGCTCGCGCGGGTGGAGATACATCCGCCACACGGTTCCTCTGGCCACGAGGCTTCGGATGAGGTGAGCAACGCCCCAGGAGCAATTCAGGCACGTAAATCCAGGCTTCTAGTAACATCCAAGGAGCGTGGGGTAGCGGAGACCTTTTCGGCAGGCGAGAAGATGGGACGTGTAAACTTTGAAGCCCCTCAACCTTGTCGTTTGGTAAATGAAGAGCAGCTCGGCGCTACCTCAAGCATCAGAAAGGTCATCCGTTACCAGCATTTAGGCAGCAAAGCCACCGAATTCCTAGAGGGTCGGATGAATCGTGCCCTAAATCCCGCAGAAGAGATTCCTGCTGATGGGAACGGGAGCTAACTAGGACGCAAAGCTGCAACAACCCTCGTTTCCAAGGGAAAACTGAAGGCGGCCGTGATCTCTCCCTTGTATTTACAGCCAATTCAGTGGTCCGGAACGCTCTCCCTGCAGGTTTTCCTTCTTGAATATGGAGAGGAATCAACACCACCTGAAGGTGATTCGTCACACGGCTCTGCACAAGGAACTACGCTCTCTTTGGCATCCCACCATGCGACAACTCAACTGCAGGTACAAGGAGAGCGGCGGCGGTAAGTGGGTCCTGTCACCCCTGAGCCAGGCCTTGGGCATCACCGTGCAAAATAAATGAGCCCCTGCAGCCACCCCAAGCCTTTCCCAGACGAGACCGTGCCCAGGAGCTCTATAGGGACCTTCGTTTGAGACAGATCCGCAGTCTCACATGGCTATACTGCTTTATATACGCTCCGTCTCACCTCTAGACCCCCTCTCATAGTCCCAAAATGTAAAGAGTAGCTCGACAGGCCAAGTAGACCGATGGCTTCTGCTCGTATGGTGAGGCAAGAGAGGACGTTGGCTGGAGAATCCTGCTGCTGGCATGGTTGGACCCCCAAAACTGCCGGAGGAACGGACTTTTTTAGGACGGGATGGGACGGGGGCTTGTGGAGGGGGACGGCGGGGGCTAAGAAACACAGCCAAACAGGGTTCATCCTCGCTGTCTCATGCACCGACGTCATGTTTCCTCTCCCAGGGCACTGGGACCGCAAGAAGATGGTGGTGGATGGATGACCCGAGGCTTTCTTGCTGAGGGTTCGCAGTCGCGTATCGTCCCTGGCGTCTCTCCCTTCTCTCCGTCCGTCCCATCGGCGCCTGGATGCTGCTGCCGTATCCGTCCCGTCGTCGCTGCTGGTGGCCTGTATCCGTCCCAGGAGGAGAGGGAAGCCATGAGAGGGGGAAGGAGGGTCGGCTCAGAGGAGGCAAAGTCTTTTTTGGGGGCGGGCGGTGAGGCAGCGCGACACAAGTGAGGAGAACATGTCCAGTTCAGGGAGGAGAGCTTCTCCTCCTGGGATGCCCTTGCGTTGGGGATTCCTTCAACGCCTGGACCACACCCGAGGCCTCAAAATATTGAGCAATGCAGTGAATCTCCCCCCCTCCTGACCCCCAAAACCATGCCATGCCCGTGGGACGACGGCACCTCCGATGGGCGATACCTCCTCATCCCTACCCCTGCTCCTCCGAACGCAAGCCGGGAGCTGCCGCCACGTCGCCTGCCGAGGTCTAGGACGTCTGGAGGGCCTCCTACGAGCCGTTTCGGCTGGCGGCAGCGCACCGGTTGCAAGCCGGGTGGCTTCCCAAGAACCTCCATGACAAAGATGACTTAAGCGCTTCTTCTACGGCCCTGATTAATTACAATGAGCTCGGGATAGTCGGTGTCCCCGTCCCCACCTTGGGCGATTGTCCCTGGAGAAACCAGTCTCTTCCCTGTCTTGGTAGCTTGGAAAGACGTCCAACACCTTCCAGCCTTCCTGGGGTGCCGGGTGCTTTTGGTCCGCACCTTGGGCTGAGCAATCCTCCGTCTACCTCCTTGTTCGCTCCACCACCGTCAAGGTGCCCCTGCAACCCGCCACGTCCGTGCCCTTTTTTCCCTTTTTCTCCGCCGCAGAGAGGTTACAAGATTTCTTCTGGGGTTTTGGGTTGGGTTTTTTTTGGTTTTTACAGAATTTTCTGGTTATTTGTGCATCGGACGTTGAGAATTTCCCCGCTTACTCAAGGCGGCAAATGCGCCGGCCTTTCCGGTACGAAAACGAGCAGGAAACGCTCTGGTCTGAGGCAGAAATCCAAACCGATGAGTTCATCGTCCTACATCAGATTAGACGACACCCCAAAAAAAAAAAGCTGCACGAAGAAGAAAATATGATTTGGGGAGATGTGGGTTTTCACACTGCATGTGACCAGGAGCCGGCAGAAGAAGCGCGTGGGCCTCCCAGGAAGACCTGAGGGAAGGGCCAGACGCGGCTCAGTTTAATAAAACTAAACTAGTAAAATAAAACTGAGGCTTTCGGATCCTAAAAACGAGGCTTGGTACCCTAAAATGAAGGTTAAGACCCTACAAATGAATCTTTGGACCCTCAAAGGAGGGTTAAAGCACGTTGAATGAGGCTTTGGATGCTAAAAACGAAGATTGGGTTCCTCAAGTGACCCCTTGAGCCTTAAAAAGGAGGCTTTCAGCCCTGAAAAAAGAGGTTTGGACCCTAAAAATGAGGCTTTCAGCCCTGAAAAAAGAGGTTTGGACCCAAAAACCGAGGCTTTGAGCAATAAAAATGAAGCTTTGAGACCCAAAATGAGGTTCTGTTCCCTAAAGTGAGGGTTTAGACGCTTAAATTGAGGCTTTGGACCCTAGACTTGGTGCTTTCAGACTTTGAAAACTAAAAAATGATGCTTTGGGCCCTAAAATGATGTTTCAGGCTACAAATGTAGCTTTTGAACTTCTTAAAAGAGTGGCTTTTGGCCCTAAAAATGAGAGGTTAGACCCTTAAAATGAGGCTTCAAGCCTTAAAAATAGTATTAGGAACCCTAAAATTAAGACTTTGAGCTGTCAAAGAGGGGTTTGGACCCTAAAAATGAGAGTTTGGACCCTAAAATTGAAGCTTTGAGCCCTATAACTGAGGGTTTGGAAACCGAAACGAGGCTTTGGACTCTGAAGCGGGCGGTGAGAACCTCTTGAAAATGAGGTTTGGACTCTAAAACAAGACTTTGGAAATGAAAACGGAGGCTTTGACGCTGAAGAATAAGCATTGGGCATAATTTAAGGTTTTTGACCCTAAATAATGAGGCTTTGGACTCTGTAAAGGAATGTTTTGGCCCTCGGAATTTGGGTTTGGAAAATAAAAATGAGGCTTTGGGCCGTGAAAATGAGGCTTTGGGTCCTAAGAATCACAGACCGGATCCTAAAAACTAGGCTGAAAAAATGGAGTCCGTGAAATGAGGCTTCGTGCTCTAAACGTGAGGGTTGAGAATCAAAAAAAATGAGGATTTAGGTCTTAAAAAAGAGAGCTTTTTGTCCCAAAGTGTGGCAGGGCTTCGAGCCAGAGGGGCAAGACTTCGCTGGTGTTCATACCTCAACTGGGCACGTCCTGATGGGACCTTCTCTGAGCACGGGGTTGGGCTGGAGACCTCTCGATGTCCCCTCCAACCACAAATAGTCCATGATTTTTATGCTGTCGCTCAGTAGAAAGACCCGATTTGACAAGCTCGGATGGTCAGGGGTGACAATCCGGACACCCCCCAGTGAGCCGCATCTCACCCCAACGCTGAGCTCCGGTTTCTGGGGAGGTCTCTCCATTTTGGAACGTCAACAAGACGTTCACGTTCCCAGCCCGGCGTCCTCAGATCTCCTGCAAACCAGCTCAGAAAGATCCGCCCCTACGGCGTCACCTTCGGTGTGGCGGACGCTCATCGCTCGCTCACGCCCGTGTCCTCAGGAATAACCTTCGCTCAAGGTCGGGGATTGAATTTTTAGGGTGGTCCGTGCCCCACAGATGTTGGGGGGGGGGTCCTAAGCGGAAGATTTCCGTAAGGACGGGTGGGTTCCTGCGTTGGATTGGATGGATTTGGGCAAGGAGGATGATGGCGGGTGACAGCAGAGGACACGAGTGCCGTAGTGCTGGGACTGGAGATGGACCTTCCGTCACCGCCGGCAGCCCACGGGATGGCCAACCGGCAGACCTAGCTGGAGGATTTCAGGAGGAGAGAGAGAAAGTGGATCTAAATTGGGTAAACTGGGAGAGAAATGGGATAGTCAAGAGCTCCAAGAGCTCCAGGAGCTGAGCCGGGCTCAGCCTTGCTCTCGCTCCTTCCCCGCTCCCTTACGGCCCTGGCTGAAAGCTCCGGTGGCCTCCGCTGCCCCTGCTCGTCGGTGCCCCCCACGCCTCCCAGCCGCGCTCGCAGCCTCCCCTTTCCCCTCCCGGGGACTCCCAGATCTTCCGAACGTTGCCCCGAGTGCCCGGTTGCCCTCTCTTCCCCCAGACAGCAGGTTCCCTTCCGTAGCGACCGTGGAAAAGGTCCGGAGGGACGGTCCCTCAGGCGACCCCCGCCTCCAGGACCACGTCGGGCTGATCTCCGGAGACATGGCCAACCGTAAACCCCTTCTCCCCCATCCCGGTTGCGACCAATTCAAAAAGTCAACGCTCTTTGGCAACTCCTTTCTGTTTTTATTCAGCTCTTTCCCCATCACTCCTCGTGTCCCGAAGACCGATCGGGTTTCTGCAAAAGAAGAGAGACTCTTCTAAAAAAATACCACAGGTTTTGGAAACTCTTTGCCGCTTTTGGACAGCTTCATGCCCAAGGTGGGAACATCAATTGGAACAAAGAGCTCTTCGAAGAGTCCCCGGTCTCCCTCTAATTCTTCATTTCTAGAAGGAAATAGCACCCAAAAATGACAGGGATTCAAGTCACGTAGCTATTTGGCCAACTCAAGCGGTGCTTCCTCTGCTCCGGGCATCCCAAGCCCTGATCACTCCATCCAAGGCCACTCCATCCTGCCTCTGGTCTGCCGTGGCCGGCATTGCGTCGCCCTGGACTCCTCGTACGTTGGTGGCACCAAAAGGGAAGGTTCGAAGCTGTATCCGGCTAAGACGGTCTTCTGCGGTTCTTTCAGCAGTGACCAGAATAGCTCAGGTCTCGATTTTAGTAATTGTGCTGATTCGGGTCTTGGTGGCTGTGCAATGAAGAACTTGTAGGTCGGCTCCGCAGGCAGCTTGGCCTCAGAGCACGTTGAGGGCGATTTCCTTCCGTCGGGAAGGTTCATTTCTCCTCCTCTTCCTCCTCCTCTGCCCCTCCGAGGTTTCGTTGCATCGGGTTGGCCGGCCACAGGCTGCTTTCTCCCAGAGGAAGCCCTCGGGATCGCCCGCTGCCGCCTGGAAGGACACAACGGGAGAGATCTACCTGAGGACGTGACGGGTTTGGGGCCGCATCCTGCCCCTCCCCGTGAGCCACGTGCCTCTTTGCGCAGCCGTCGGCAGCTCAGGAGAGGAAACGCCCTGAGCCGGACCCCTCGGCCGACACACGGCGCTGTGGCCCCAGGCCACGCTGGGGCTCCCCTGAAGGGCTGGAGAAGATCCGGCCCTGGGAAGTGGGGGGCTCCCGGCAGCCCCGCCCCACCCCGCCCGGGCGTCGCCTTCACCGCTGTCGGGCGGCGATGGAGGGGGAGTGTCGGGGCTGGGGAAGGGGCTCTTGCCGTCGCTGGCTCAGGAGGGTTTGGGTGGGAAGGGACCTTTGAAGGTCCCTGCGGTCCAAGCTCTGCCATGAGCAGGGACGTCTTCAACCGCCTCAGGTTGCTCAGCGCCCCGTCCAACCCCACCTTGAACGGGGCATCTACCACCTCTCCGGGCCAAACGACCCCATGCGGACGCCAGCCCTGAGCCTTCAGCCTCACCTGACCCAAGACCTTTTCCTCTTCCTCATCCCCGTGGTTTTGGAGAGCTCTGCTGTTTCACCAGTGGGCGAGCTCGGACTCCCAGGAGAGGGAAAATGAGATCCCACTGGAAGATGGAAGGAGAGACCCCGTCAGAAGATCATCGCTGGGCCGCTGCCGGCCCCGGTGATGGGCAGCGGAGCTCAGGCCTCTTCCCAAAACACCCGAAAGGGCCGTTCTGCTCCCCTCACAGCCGCCACCGCCACCTCCCACCCTCCCCGACACCGCCTCCTGCCCCGGTTCCCCATTTCCAACGGGCGTTTTGCAGCTGCGTTATCAGCGCCGGCTTTGGGACCGAGGAGCTGGGGGACACCGGGGGGTGACCGGGACACTTTGGGGGGGTGACCGGGACACTTTGGGGGGGTGATTTCCCCATCAGACGATGGAAGTTCGTTGCCCGTCCCATGGAAAGGAACCAGGAGATGCTTCACCTTGCCCGTCTTGCCCGAGAGGTGGCGAACCCTCTCCTCCACTCCGCTCCTGCTCGCCAGGGACTCGTCTCAAGGTTTTGAGAGGAGCCCGGGGCGGTGATTTGGACACAAACTCCGTTCCAAACCTGGAAACAAGGAGAAGACACCGACATGACCCAGAGCATCACCAGCCCTTGCCGCTCGCCGCGATCACCTGCTCACAGGCAGAGTTTGGCATGGCCGTAAAGGCAGTTGTTTTCCCAAGTCTACCATGGTTTTCCCAATTCTACCACGTTTTTTGCCAATTCTACCATGTCTTTCCCAATTCTACCATGTCTTTCCCAAGTCTACCATGATTCTTCCCAAGTCTACCATGATTTTTCCCAAGTCTACCATGTTTTTTACCAAGTCTACCATGTTTTTCCCAAGTCTATGATGTTTTTTTTCCCCAATTCTGCCATGGTTTTTCACAATTCTACCATGTTTTTCCAAGTCTACCATGTTTTTTCTGAAGTCAACCATGTTTTTTTCCCAAGTCTACCATAATTTTTCCCAAGTCTACCATGCTTTTTCCCAATTCTACAATGCTTTTTCCCAATTCTACCATGCTTTTTACCAAATCTACTATGTTTTTCCAAGTCTACCATGTTTTCTACCAAGTCTACCATGCTTTTCCTAAGTCTACCATGTTTTTTTCCCAATTCTACCATGCTTTTCCCAATTCTACCATGCTTTTTCCCAGTTCTACCATCGTTTTCCCAAGTCTACCATGCCCCATCCCCACGGACAGCCCTGGGAAGTGGGGGGTCACCCAGCAAAGAGGTCCAGGCCACCATGGGAAGAAAATGTTGCCTGAATTCCTCTGTCTTCCCCTCAGATCTGCCTTACGGGAGCGACTACGGCCTGGGGACATCAACAGGAGTGGCGGCCTGGTGTCCCCAAGGGAGGACACCCGTGGTGTCACAGGGACCAAATGCTGCCTTGAGCGTCGGGACGGAGCGACGGCTGCAGCCGCCAACGGACTCACTTGGGAAAGATGATGACACGGCCAGAAAAACTCAGTGAGGCCACAGGTACCACCGGGGACACCGCCATGTCCAGCAGCTGGGGGACCTGCAACGGAGGGGCACGAAGGTGGCAGGAGGTCCTCAGCGTGGCTGAGGGTCCCGATGTCGGCGGAGCCCAAGGCAGTGGGAGTTGGCAGGACTGTGGCTTTCACCCGGCCTCAGTGGATGGCCACGTCCTGGTGGGCCACATGCCAGCGGTGCCGGGACACCGCCGTGGGACTGCCCGCGCCCCGGGGAAACCGAAATGCTCACCTTGAAAATGGCTTTTCCCAAGTTCTCCTGCCCAGACAACGTCTCCAGGAAGCCGTAGTAGAAGCGCATTTGCACCTTGGTGCCTTCAATAAGCAGCACCCCGATGTCCCGCAGGACTAGGGCGACGTTCTCCCCCTTCCCCAGGCAGTAAGAGAGGAGGGACATGGTGCCTTGGATGCAGTCTCCCACTTTCCACCGGGGCACAGAGGCGGCCTCGGCTACGTTGGAGTATTTGAGGGGCTCCAGCACCTTGTTGCCTGGGAAAGCACAGGAGAGGGATGGAGGCGCTCAACCACCGGCCCTACCGCGGGTCTTTCCCAGCGCTGCTTGTTGCGATCGTCGCATCGCCCAGCAAAACCCCTTTTGGAGCTGCTCTGCCGAGGGGGAGTTGCTGTCGAGAAGCGGCGCAGAGCCGGGGCAGGGACGCAGCGAGCGGGCAGCGGGACAGGGTTTGTGCCGCCGTCTTACCGGGCAGGTAGTCCTTGTCATCCGTCAGGTTGTGGACAAGTGCGAGATTCCTGGCCAGGCGAAACACGGGCATCTGGATTGTCACAACCTCCTTGTCAACCTCTATCTCTCTGGGGACAACGTCGAAGGTGCCGAGGGTGGGAATCCGGACTCCCTGCCAGTGGGCGAGAAGGGAAGGGCTGAAGGGCGAGGACCAGCCGGAGGGAAGAGCTGGAGGTGGCCCCGTCCAGGGATGGTGCTTCAGGCTGGATCCGGCCCCCTCCCGCTCTTCAGAGGCACGAGCCGGGCCCTGGGGAGAGCCCTGGGGAGGAGACGCCCCGTCCTTCCCCTCCGAAAAAGCAGTGCTGGAGTCGGGGCGGGAGCAGCCCGAGGGCACCCATGGGTCTCCAGCCACCGGCATCAGCCCTGCGGCGCAGGGCCACCTCCCGCAGGTGCTCCCACCCTCGCCCCATCCCGCCTTGGCCGTCGGTGGGGACTTCTGGGGTGAGTTCCTGCTTTCTGGGGAGAGGACGAGTGTCTGCAGAGCGTGCCCCGGGGCCGTGGGGACTCCCCAGCCCTCTGGGCGGACGGGTGTGCAATACCTTGTGGAGGAAGAGCTGCTCTTGAATGCAGATGGCCACCGCATCCCAGATGGCTCTTCGCTCTGGAAAGCGAAGGAAAACCAGGTCGCGCTCCACGTCCAGCGGCTCTCAACCCTCCCACCATCCCTGAGCCGCGGAGCGCAGCACATGCGAAGAGTCGTCACCGTCCCCGGCCCCAGATGGGGACACCCCTGGGACAGCCGCAGCGCCGAGCCTTGCCGCAGCAACCTTCCTGCGGTGGCTCTGGATGCCTGTACCTTCGGGAACGATGCTGGGCATGATGAAGGTGTGCTCCATCCCATCCCAGAAGTCCATCTGAGTCTTCCTCGCGCTGGCGTCTGGCTCCTTAGCAGCAACAGCCACTTGGGAACTTGTCTCCGTTTGTCCTGTGGACGCTTCTTCAGGGTGCTGGACCGCACTGTCCGGTGGTCCTTTTCGTACCCCAATGTGACACCGTGCTGCCCACCGGGACGCGGCCACCACTGACTTGCTGATCGCAGTGATACCACACCTGGTGACCTGCTGCCCTGTATCATGAGGATCCTGAAATTCCTGGAAGGGACGTGTGGTCTCCATGATCAATCCAAGAATATCCCAAGTCAGTTGGGAGCCACAAGGATCGAGTCCAACTCCTTTCTCCTCGCAGGGTTATCTAAGACTAAACCATACGATGAGCGCCCTCCAGACCCTCCGTGGACTCTGACAGGCTCAGCACCCAGTGGATCCAGTTCCGGAGCACCCGGGAAGAACCTTTTCCTGATGTTCATTGTGAACACCCCCTGACACGGCTCCATTCCATTCCGTCGTTCTATTGCGTCACCAGAGAGAGGAGACCACCACCTCCCCCTCTGTGGCCCCACTTGAGGACATTGTAGACCGCGATGAGGTCACCCCTCGGTGATGAGGTCACCCCTCGTTGATGAGGTCACCCCTCGGTGATGAGGTCACCCCTTGGCCGCCTCTTCTCCAAGCTGAACAAGCCAACCCACCTCAGCCGCTCCTCCTGAGTCTTGCCCTTGTGCCCCTTCACCAGTAGATGCGGGGTTGGGGGATTTTTAGCAAAGTTTTGGATACTCTCCCAGTATCCTTCTGGATAAACCACCCAGCACACAGCTAGACAAGTCCATCGCACGCTGGGTGAGCGATGGGCTGACGGGTCGGGCTCGAGAGTAAATGGGGTCACATCGGGCTGGCGGCCAATCACCGGTGGGGTTCCCCCAGGCTCAATTTGACGGCCAGTGCGCTTTATTGTTTTTATAAATGATCTGGACGCAGGAATCGAATGTACATTGAGTACGTTTGCCGACGATATTGAACTAGGAGGAACTGTGGACTCCTTCGAGGGTAGAGAGGCCTTATAGAGAGATGTGGATAGACCAGAGAGCTGGGCAAGCGCCAACCGTATGATATTTAAGAGCAAGTGCTGCATTCTCCACCTAGGACAGGGTAATCCTGGGTATACGTACAAACTGGGGGGGGAGAGGGTGGAGAGCAGCCCCGCGGAAAGAGCTCTGGGGGTTTGGGTCGATGGTGAGTTGAGTAGGAGTCCCCAGGGCACCCTGGCAGCCCAAAGGGCCAACCATGTCCCGGGGTGCATCCAACGCACCATCACTAGCCAGTCGAGGGAGGTGAATGTCCCGCTGTCGCGGCCCCGCCTCGAGTGCCGGGTGTGGTTTTGGGCGCCTCAGTAGAAGAAAGACGTCAAACTATGAGAGCGTGCCGCGGGGAGGGCGGCCAGGATGGTGAAGGGGCTGAAGGGCAAGACTCAGGAGGAGCGGCTGAGGTGGGTTGGCTTGTTCAGCTTGGAGAAGAGGCGGCCAAGGGGTGACCTCATTGCCGAGGGGTGACCTCATCAACGAGGGGTGACCTCATCACCGAGGGGTGACCTCATCACCGAGGGGTGACCTCATCGCGGTCTACAATGTCCTCAAGTGGGGCCACAGAGGGGGAGGTGGTGGTCTCCTCTCTCTGGTGACGCAATGGAACGACGGAATGGAATGGAGCCGTGTCAGGGGGTGTTCACAATGAACGTCAGGAAAAGGTTCTTCCCGGGTGCTCCGGAACTGGATTCACTGGGTGCTGAGCCTGTCAGAGTCCACGGAGGGTCTGGAGGGCGCTCATCGTATGGTTTAGTCTTAGATAACCCTGCGAGGAGAAAGGAGCTGGACTCAATCCTTGTGGCTCCCAACTGACTTAGCCACAAGGATTGAGTCCAGCTCCTTTCTCCTCGCAGGGTTATCTAAGACTAAACATACGATGAGCGCCCTCCAGACCTCCGTGGACTCTGACAGGCTCAGCACCCAGTGAATCCAGTCGGAGCACCCGGGAAGAACCTTTTCCTGACGTTCATTGTGAACACCCCTGACACGGCTCCATTCCATTCCGTCGTTCCATTGCGTCCACAGAGCAGACGGAGACAAGTTCCCAAGTGGCTGTTGCTGCTAAGGAGCCAGACGCCAGCGCGAGGAAGACTCAGATAGTCTTCTGGGATGGGATGGAGCACACCTTCATCACGCCCAGCATCGTTCCCGAAGGTACAGGCATCCAGAGCCACCGCAGGAAGGTTGCTGCGGCAAGGCTCGGCGCTGCGGCTGTCCCAGGGGTGTCCCCATCTGGGGCCGGGGACGGTGACGACTCTTCGCATGTGCTGCGCTCCGCGGCTCAGGGATGGTGGGAGGGTTGAGAGTCGCTGGACGTGGAGCGCGACCTGGTTTTCCTTCGCTTTCCAGAGCGAAGAGCCATCTGGGATGCGGTGGCCATCTGCATTCAAGAGCAGCTCTTCCTCCACAAGGTATTGCACACCCGTCCGCCCAGAGGGCTGGGGAGTCCCCACGGCCCCGGGGCACGCTCTGCAGGCACTCGTCCTCTCCCCAGAAAGCAGGAACTCACCCCAGAAGTCCCCACCGACGGCCAAGGCGGGATGGGGCGAGGGTGGGAGCACCTGCGGGAGGTGGCCCTGCGCCGCAGGGCTGATGCCGGTGGCTGGAGACCCATGGGTGCCCTCGGGCTGCTCCGGCCCCGACTCCAGCACTGCTTTTTCGGAGGGGAAGGACGGGGCGTCTCCTCCCCAGGGCTCTCCCCAGGGCCCGGCTCGTGCCTCTGAAGAGCAGGAGGGGGCCGGATCCAGCCTGAAGCACCATCCCTGGACGGGGCCACCTCCAGCTCTTCCCTCCGGCTGGTCCTCGCCCTTCAGCCCTTCCCTTCTCGCCCACTGGCAGGGAGTCCGGATTCCCACCCTCGGCACCTTCGACGTTGTCCCCAGAGAGATAGAGGTTGACAAGGAGGTTGTGACAATCCAGACGCCCGTGTTTCGCCTGGCCAGGAATCTCGCACTTGTCCACAACCTGACGGATGACAAGGACTACCTGCCCGGTAAGACGGCGGCACAAACCCTGTCCCGCTGCCCGCTCGCTGCGTCCCTGCCCCGGCTCTGCGCCGCTTCTCGACAGCAACTCCCCCTCGGCAGAGCAGCTCCAAAAGGGGTTTTGCTGGGCGATGCGACGATCGCAACAAGCAGTGCTTGGGAAAGACCCGCGGTAGGGCCGGTGGTTGAGCGCCTCCATCCCTCTCCTGTGCTTTCCCAGGCAACAAGGTGCTGGAGCCCCTCAAATACTTCAAGGTGGCCACCGCTGCCTCTGTGCCCCGGTGGAAAGTGGGGGACTGCGTCCAAGGCACCATGTCCCTCCTCTCTTACTGCCTGGGGAAGGGGGAGAACGTTGCCCTAGTCCTGCGGGACATCGGGGTGCTGCTTATTGAAGGCACCAAGGTGCAAATGCGCTTCTACTATGACTTCCTGGAGAAGTTGTCTGGGCAGGAGAACTTGGGAAAAGCCATTTTCAAGGTGAGCGTTTCAGTTTCCCTGGGGCGCGGGCAGTCCCACGGCGGTGTCCCGGCACCGCTGGCATGTGGCCCACCAGGACGTGGCCATCCACTGAGGCCGGGTGAAAGCTACGGTCCTGCCAACTCCCCACTGCCTTGGGCTCCGCCGACATCGGGACCCTCAGCCACGCTGAGGACCTCCTGCCACCTTCGTGCCCCTCCGTTGCAGGTCCCCCAGCTGCTGGACATGGCGGTGTCCCCGGTGGTACCTGTGGCCTCACTGATTTTTTCTGGCCGTGTCATCATCTTTCCCAAGTGAGTCCGTTGGCGGCTGCAGCCGTCGCTCCGTCCCGACGCTCAAGGCAGCATTTGGTCCCTGTGACACCACGGGTGTCCTCCCTTGGGGACACCAGGCCGCCACTCCTGTTGATGTCCCAGGCCATAGTTGCTCCTGTAAGGCAGATCTGAGGGGAAGACAGAGGAATTCAGGCAACATTTTCTTCCCATGGTGGCCTGGACCTCTTTGCTGGGTGACCCCCCACTTCCCAGGGCTGTCCGTGGGGATGGGGCATGGTAGACTTGGGAAAACCATGGTAGAATTGGGAAAAAGCATGGTAGAATTGGGAAAAGCATGGTAGAATTTGGAAAAAAACATGGTAGACTTGGGAAAAACATGGTAGACTTGGGAAAAAAAATGGTAGACTTGGTAGAAAACATGGTAGACTTAGGAAAGACATGGTAGAATTGGGAAAAAACGTGGTAGAATTGGGAAAAACATGGTAGACTTGGAAAAAATCATGGTAGACTTGGGAAAGACATGGTAGAATTGGGAAAAAACGTGGTAGAATTGGGAAAAACCATGGTAGACTTGGGAAAAACCATGGTAGGCTTGGGAAAACCATGGTAGACTTGGGAAAACAACGGCCTTTACGGCCATGCCAAACTCTGCCTGTGAGCAGGTGATCGCGGCGAGCGGCAAGGGCTGGTGATGCTCTGGGTCATGTCGGTGTCTTCTCCTTGTTTCCAGGTTTGGAACGGAGTTTGTGTCCAAATCACCGCCCCGGGCTCCTCTCAAAACCTTGAGACGAGTCCCTGGCGAGCAGGAGCGGAGTGGAGGAGAGGGTTCGCCACCTCTTGGGCAAGACGGGAAAGGTGAAGCATCTCCTGGCTCCTTTCCATGGGACGGGCAACGAACTTCCATCGTCTGATGGGGAAATCACCCCCCCAAAGTGTCCCGGTCACCCCCCGGTGTCCCCCAGCTCCTCGGTCCCAAAGCCGGCGCTGATAACGCAGCTGCAAAACGCCCGTTGGAAATGGGGAACCGGGGCAGGAGGCGGTGTCGGGGAGGGCGGGAGGTGGCGGTGGCGGCTGCGAGGGGAGCAGAACGGCCCTTTCGGGTGTTTTGGGAAGAGGCCTGAGCTCCGCTGCCCATCACCGGGGCCGGCAGCCGCCCAGCGATGCTCTTCTGACAGGGTCTCTCCTTCCATCTTCCAGTGGGATCTCATTTTCCCTCTCCTGGGAGTCCGAGCTCGCCCACTGGTGAAACAGCAGAGCTCTCCAAAACCACGGGGATGAGGAAGAGGACTCAGGTCAGGTGAGGCTGAAGGCTCAGGGCTGGCGTCCGCATGGGGTCGTTTGGCCCGGAGAGGCGGTAGATGCCCCGTTCAAGGTGGGGTTGGACGGGGCGCTGAGCAACCTGAGCGGGTTGAAGACGTCCCTGCTCATGGCAGAGCTTGGACCGCAGGGACCTTCAAAGGTCCCTTCCCACCGAAACCCTCCTGAGCCAGCGACGGCAAGAGCCCCTTCCCCAGCCCCGACACTCCCCCTCCATCGCCGCCCGACAGCGGTGAAGGCGACGCCCGGGCGGGGTGGGGCGGGGCTGCCGGGAGCCCCCCACTTCCCAGGGCCGGATCTTCTCCAGCCCTTCAGGGGAGCCCCAGCGTGGCCTGGGGCCACAGCGCCGAGTGTCGGCCGAGGGGTCCGGCTCAGGGCGTTTCCTCTCCTGAGCTGCCGACGGCTGCGCAAAGAGGCACGTGGCTCACGGGGAGGGGCAGGATGCGGCCCCAAACCCGTCACGTCCTCAGGTAGATCTCTCCCGTTGCGTCCTTCCAGGTGGCAGCGGGCGATCCCGATGGCTTCCTCTGGGAGAAAGCAGCCTGTGGCCGGCCAACCCAAGGGCAAAGCCCAAGCATGGAAGCAGAGCCGAGCGCAGGCGGCAAAACCTCGGAGGGGCACAGGAGAAGGAGGAGGAAGAGAAGGAGTACAAGTAGGAGGACCAGTAGGAGGTGGAATAGGAGAAGCGGAGAAAATCCTCGCTGAACTGGCAGCGGCGAAGGCGGCGAAGACGGCGAAAGCCAAGCCCTCCCGTTCTCCGGAAACCTCCATCGTCACAACACCCCTAATAGGCATTTTATCGTCAGTGAGCTCTGAGGCCAACCTGCTGAGTAAGTCCATCTCAGAGGTGCTCCAACAGCCGCCACCGAGACCGAGATGGTCAAAATAGTGAGAGTTCCCTCCTGAGAAAGTCTGGCCGGCGCCGGAATAACCTCAGAAGTTTTACTACAGCCATGGCGCTCCGAGGCCACCCTGCTTGAGGAGCCCCTCGATGAACACCTCTTACTTCCTCCGACCGATGGTCGAGGGGACCAGCTCAATACGATTCCTCCCGTTGAAGACCTGCTCGGCGCACCCTCGGCCGGAGAGGCCCCGGGGCGGAGTGATGGGGAAAGAGTTGAATAAAAACAGAAAGGAGTTGCCAAAGAGCGTTGACTTTTTGAATTGGTCGCAACCGGGATGGGGGAGAAGGGGTTTACGGTTGGCCATGGCTCCGGAGATCAGCCCGACGTGGTCCTGGAGGCGGGGGCCGCCTGAGGGACCGTCCCTCCGGACCTTTTCCACGGTCGCTACGGAAGGGAACCTGCTGTCTGGGGGAAGAGAGGGCAACCGGGCACTCGGGGCAACGTTCGGAAGATCTGGGAGTCCCCGGGAGGGGAAAGGGGAGGCTGCGAGCGCGGCTGGGAGGCGTGGGGGGCACCGACGAGCAGGAGCAGCGGAGGCCACCGGAGCTTTCAGCCAGGGCCGTAAGGGAGCGGGGAAGGAGCGAGAGCAAGGCTGAGCCCGGCTCGGCTCCTGGAGCTCTTGGAGCTCTTGACTATCCCATTTCTCTCCCAGTTTACCCAATTTAGATCCACTTTCTCTCTCTCCTCCTGAAATCCTCCAGCTAGGTCTGCCGGTTGGCCATCCCGTGGGCTGCCGGCGGTGACGGAAGGTCCATCTCCAGTCCCAGCACTACAGCACTCGTGTCCTCTGCTGTCACTTGCCATCGTCCTCCTTGCCCAAATCCATCCAATCCAACCCAGGAACCCACCCGTCCTTACGGAAAGCTTCCGCTTAGGACCCCCCCTCCACCTCCAGGACCGCGTTGGGCCGATCGCAGAGCCGTGGTGTCCCAGGTGCGTTACGACGCGCCGTCATCGTTAGAGGGTTAGCTGAAAGGTTTTATTAAACAATTAGCGACTCCTCCAGTTGAGGAGACGCGTCACCCTCGCCACATCGGTCCTGCGGGTTGACCCGTTGATGGGGGCGTCGTATGGAACGGTCTTTACGGCGTTTCTCCGGTTGCCTCCTTGGGGCCCAGCAGATACCTCAGTTTTAATAATAAAATAATCCCGATTCATCTAATTCACTCTCCTCGCTAAGTTCTTGGCCGGGCTCCTCCCAGATATTTCCGTCCCGATCAAATTTCGGCGAAGGGCTCACTCCGCACCTCCGGATATCACGATTGAATCCGCCATCCGGCCGACTACGCCAATTAGGTGAAGTATTAAGAGAAGTCATGGTTGTGGGGTCAACTAAAGGGTGACGGGCACCCAGGATTAACCACCCCATGATGTGATGGGACCCCAGGGTTAACCACCCCAAGGATGATGGGTGCCCAGGATTAACCACCCCAAGGGTGATGGGCACCCAGGGTTAACCACTCCAAGGGTGATGGGTGCCCAGGATTAACCACCCCAAGGGTGATGGGACCCCCGGATTAACCACCCAAAGTGTGATGGAACCCCAGGATTAACCACCCCAAGGGTGATAGGACCCCAGGATTAACCACCCCAAGGGTGATGGGACCCCCGGATTAACCACCCAAAGTGTGATGGAACCCCAGGATTAACCACCCAAAGTGTGATGGAACCCCAGGATTAACCACCCCAGGGGTGATGGGCCCAAGGACAGATGGGTCCCCAGCGTTAACCACCTCAAAGGGCGATGGGCCCCCTGGGTGGTGGACCCCTGGCATTAACCACCTTCAGTTGTTGCAACCCCTGGGTGGGCACCCCGGGGGTTAAGGGTCTCTGGTGTAGGTCAGGAAATAGCGATGAGCTGCTCCTGAACCCCCATGGCACCAGATTGTTGTCCTGGGCAGGACCCCTCGGATCATCCCAATGGGACGGGACCCCAGGAGGTCCCCTCGGATCATCCCAGTGGGACGGGACCCTAGGAGGTCCCCTCGGATCATCCCAGTGGGACGGGACCCCAGGAGGTCCCCTTGCATCATCCCGGTGGGACAGGACCCCAGGAGGTCCCCTCGGATCATCCCAGTGAGATGGGACCCCAGGAGGTCCCCTTGCATCATCCCGGTGGGACGGGACCCCAGGAGGTCCCCTCAGATCATCCCAATGGGGCAGGACCCCAGGAGGTCCCCTCGGATCATCCCAGTGGGACGGGACCCCAGGAGGTCCCCTCAGATCATCCCAATGGGGCAGGACCCCAGGAGGTCCCCTCAGATTGTCCCAGTGGGACGGGACCCCAGGAGGTCCCCTCGGATCATCCCAGTGGGACAGGACCCCAGGAGGTCCCCTCAGATCATCCCAGTGGGACAGGACCCCAGGAGGTCCCCTCGGATCGTCCCAATGGGACAGGACCCCAGGAGGTCCCCTCGGATCATCCCGGTGGGACGGGACCCCAGGAGGTCCCCTCGGATCATCCCAATGGGACAGGACCCCAGGAGGTCCCCGTAGGCTACGTGGGGATGGTGGACCCCCATCCATCTGTCCCTCTGCCCGTCCCCTTGTCCTGGTCACCGTGGCTGTGCCGTCCCCATCGTTTGGTGGCCATGGCCACCACTATGGCTGTGACAGCCACCAGGACTGTGCTGGTGGCCATGGTCACACGGATGACTGTCCCCATGGTGGCACAGGCTGCCATGGCTGGTGGCCATCCCCACGACCATGCCAGTGGCCGTGACCACGCAGGTGGCCAGTGGCCATGGGGGCGACTGTGCCAACAGTGGTGGCCGTCCCCATGACCACGCCAGTGATCGTCCCCATGGCAGTACATACCGGTGACTGTCCCCACGACCTTGACAGTGGCCATGACCATGGGGATGACCATCCTCATGGTGGCCATGACCATCCCTATGACCGTGACCACGGGGATGAGGGTCCCCACGGCAGTGCCGGTGGCCAAGCTGGTGGCCATCCCCATGGTGACACAAGTGGCCACAGCCAATGGCCTTGAGCATGCTGGTGACCATCCCCATGACCACGCTGGTGGCCATCACCACAGGGTTGACCATTCTCACGGTGACCATGGCTGTAGATGTGGTCCCCGTGACCACACCGGTGGCCATCCCCATGACTGCTGGTGGCCATGACCACACTGGTGGCCATCATCACACGGTTGACCGTTCTCATGGTGGCCATGGCTGTAGATGTGGTCCCCGTGACCACGCCGGTGGCCATCCCCATGACTGCTGGTGGCCATGACCACCCGGGTGACCATCCCCATGCTGCCCACAACCGCGGCCATCCCTACGACCGTGACAGGTGACCGTCCCCCACAGCGGCCCGGGGTGGCCGGCGGCCACGCGGTCACCATGCCCATGGGTGACGGTGACGCCGAGGGACGAGCGGAGCCGGGTGCCGTAGCCAAGGAACCGGGTTTTATTCTGCTGCGGTTAAACAAGTGCCCGAGCCCCGGGGTGGGGGGGGGCCCTGGGGACACCGGGGGACCCCGGGGAGGACACCGGGGCCACCCGGACACCGGGGTCCCCCCCGCCACCGGGGGATATATATATATATTCATATTTATAGTTGCAGTGGTCCTCGTCACCCCCCCCCTTCCCCGAACACCCCCACCCCTGGGTGCTGCCCCCCCCCACCTTCCCCGCACCGGATTTAGGGTGAAACGAGGCATTTCTGGCAGTGTGGCCCCCCCCCCCACCTCCGGATTGGGGGCGGATCGGGGGGTGGGGGGGAGGATGGGTGGGGGGGTGGCCCCGGGTGGGGGAGCGGGGGTGGGGGGGGGGCCCCCCACAGCCCCCCCCCCCCTCAGTCGTCGATGCAGATGACTTCGCCCCCGCGCGGCTCCTTCTTCTCCGGCCCTTCGGCCTCGCGCTCCCGTTTCACCAGCACCGGGGGGCCGTTGGCGGCGGCTGCGGGGTGGGGGGAGGTGGTGGGTCCAGACACCCCCCCAGACCCCCCCAATGACACCCTCCTGGGGACCCAGGCATCGGGGTGCCCCCCACCCATGGACCCAGGCACCCTTTGATGGACCCAAATGCCCTGGGACCCCCCACCCATAGATCCAGGCACCCAGAGACCCCCACCCATGGACCCAGGCATCTGGGGGCCCCCACCCATGGACCCAGGCGTCTGGGTGCCCCCCTCCCATGGACCCAGAGACCCCCACCCATGGACCCAGGCATCAGGGTGCCCCCCTCCCATGGACCCAGTCACCCTTTTATGGACCCAAATGCCCAAGGACCCCCCCACCCATAGATCCAGGCACCCAGAGCCCCCCACCCATGGACCCAGGCATTGGGGTGCCCCCCACCCATAGACCCAGGCACCCTTTGATGGACCCAAATGCCCTGGGACCACCCACCCATAGATCCAGGCACCCAGAGACCCCCACCCATGGACCCAGATGTCCAGGTGCCCCCCTCCCACGGACCCAGGCACCCAAAGACCCCCCCCATGGACCCAGGCACCCAGAGACCCCCCCGCCCATGGACCCAGGCATCTGGGTGCCCCCCTCCCATGGACCCAGGCACCCAGAGACCCCCACCCAGGGACCCAGGCACCCAGAGACCCCCACCCATGGACGCAGGCATCCGGGTGCTCACCGGTGATGAAGGAGCCAGGCGGCATCTGGCTGTAGTTGGCCCCTCCAGGGGGGAGGGCTCCGGCCGGGGGGGTCCCAAAGGTGCCCCCATAGCTCTGGGGGGTGGCATAGGGCCCCGGCGGGAAGGTCTGGAGGGACGGGGACACCGCTGTCACCACCCCCCCTCCTCCTGCCACCGGGATGGGGGGAGATGCTCCTGGCGAGGTCTGGGTGGGGCTCCCCGAGGCGGGTGTCCCCACGGGAGGGGGATCCCCGCGTGTCCCCAGGGCTGGGGGTGTCCCCAAGGCAGGGGTGTCCCCAAGGCAGGGGTGTCCCCAAGAGGGTGGCCCTGGGGCAGGGTGTCCCCAGTCTGGGTCCCCAGGGCTGGCAGGTAAGGGTCCCATAGGTGTGTGGGGGGGTGTTCCCCAAAGGAAGGGAGGGTCCCCAGGGAAGGGATGTCCCCAAGGCTGAGGATGTCCCCAAGGTGAGGGGTGGCCCCCCAAGGTGAAGGATGTCCCCAAGGCAGACTGACCCCCAAAGAAGGGGGGGGGACTGTCCCCCAAGGCAGGCGAGGTCCCCAAGGTGAGAGGTGTCCACAAGGAAAAGGTGTCCCCAAGAAGGGCTGTCCCCAAGGTGGGATATCCTCAAGGTGAGGGATGTCCCCAAGGTGGGAGCATGTCCCCAAGAAAAGGACGTCCCCAAGAAAAGGACATCTCCAAGGTGAGGGATGTCCCCAAGAAGGAATGTCCCCAAGGTGAGGGATGTCCCCAAGGTGAGGGATGTCCCCAAGGTGGGGGCATGTCCACAAAAAAAGGATGTCTCCAGGGCAGGGCTGTCCCCAAGAAGAATTGTCCCCAAGGTGAGGGATGTCCCCAAGTTGGGGAATGTCCCCAGGTTGGAGGCATGCCCCCAAAAAAAGGATGCCCCCAAGAAAAGGATGTCCCCAAGGTGAGGGATGTCCCCCAGTTGGGAGCATGTCCTCAAAAAAAGGACGTCTCCAAGAAAAGGATGTCCCCAAAAAAAGGATATCCCCCAAAAAAGGACGTTCCCAAGAAAAGGTTGTCCCCAGGGCAGGGCTGTCCCCAAGAATGGTTGTCCCCAAGGTGAGGGTTGTCCCCAAAAAAAGGACGTCCCCAGGAAAAGGACATCACCAAGAAAAGGACGTCCCCAGGGCAGGGCTGTCCCCAAGAACTGTTGTCCCCAACGTGAGGGATGTCCCCAGGATGGGATGTCCCCAGGGTGAGGGTTGTCCCCGAGGCAAGGAACACCCCAGGGAAAGGATGTCCCCAAGGTGGGGGGGGGGGGGATGTCCCCAGGGTGGCCAGGGAGGGTGGGGGGCTGTGACTTACGGGCGGGGGGTGGCTCTCGGTGCCCTTGCTGGCGAGGCGGCTGAGGATGCTGCGCTCCGACATCTGGAGGCGGGCGGCGATGGGGGGGATGCGGGAGAGGGTGGCGGGGAGGCGGGTGACGTCCGCCTTCATGTCACTCAGCAGCTCCTCCAGCTGGTTCAGCACTGGCACCGGGCGGGGAGGGGGGGGGAGAAAGAGAGAAAGAGGGGCGGGGGGGGGCCCGTCAGCGCCAGGGGGCCGCCCCGCGCCTCCTCGCAACTTACTCACAGGTTACTCGCAGGTTACTCATAGGTTACTCGGGGGTTACCGCTTACTCGGGGAGGGGGCGGCGGGGTGGAGATACTCACGTGAGAGCAGGGAGTGGGGTGGGGAGAGGGAGGGGAAGCCTGAGAGCTACTCAAGGGATACTCGGGGGATGCACCTACTCGGGGGATGCACCGGCGGGGAGTGGGGGCATGCTCGAGGGTGGGAGGACTCAGAGTTACTCTGGGTATGAGCCTTGAGTACCCTGGAAGTACTCCGGGTGTACTCCTTAACGCACTCCAGGTATACTCCTTACACGCACTGGAGGTACTCGGATTATACTACTTACTCTGAGTCTATTCTCTAGACACACCGGAGATACTCCAGGTTTGCTCTTTACACTCTGGGTATACTCCTTAGACACACCAGAGATACTCTGGGTATACTCCTCACACGCTCTGGGCATACTCCTTAGACACACTGGAGATACTCCGGGTATGCTCCTTGGACACTCTGGGTATGTGCCTTAGACACACCAGAGATACTCTGGGCATACTCCTTACCTACTCCAGGTCCACTCCCTAGACACACTGGAGATACTCTGGGTACACGCTTTTAGAGACACCAGAGATACTCCAAGCATATCGCTGAGGCACTGGAGGGTCTACGCTGCAGCTACACTGGAGATACTCCGGACTTACTCCTTAAACACCCCTCTCTAGACACAGCGGAGCTATTCCAGGTAAAATGTTTAGCGACACCTGAGATACTCTGGGTTTACTCCTTAGTCACTCTGGGCATATTCTGGGGGTACACCAGAGGTACTCTGGGTATGCTCCTTAGACACTCTGGATACACTCTTTAAGCGCTCCGGAGATACTCTGGATAGACTCCTTAGACACACTAAAGATACTCCAGGGATACTCCTTGGATACACCAGAGATACTCCAGATCCATGCTATAGCCACACCAGAGATACTCTGGGCGTCATCACTTGCTCCTGCCCAGGGCTAAGAGGCTGCAGCTCCACCACCGATACTCTGGGGATACTCATTACACAGCCCCTGAGATCCTCTGGGCCCCAGAGGTCCTCTGCACAGATCCATCAGCCTACACCAATGATACTCATTGCCTACTCCAGTGATACTGCTGGCAAAGGCATTCAAGACACCAGAGATACTCTGGGCTGACGCAGCATATTCCTCCAGAGTACTCCAGGCTTACTCATTACATACACCAGAGATACTCTGGGCTGACTCAGCACATTCCTCCGGAGTACTCCAGGCTTACTCATTAAATACACCAGAGATACTCTGGGAAAATACCGTCCATGCCCCAGGGAAACCCGGGCAAAGCTGTTACATGCAAGCAGGGACACCCCGTCCGTACATCAGCATTACTCCAGGCTTACTCATTGCATGCACCAGGGATACTCTGGCCACCGGGATACTCAGAATATACTCCTTCCATGCCCCCAAAAATACTCCGGGTAAATGCATTACATACTCCAGAAGTACACGGGACATACTAGTGACATACTCCAGACTTACACAACAGATACTCAGCAGATACATCTTAGCGCAAAGCGACAGAGGCACCCGCCTGCTCCTCACGCACCCCAGAGCCCCTCGGCCGCCCTAAATCCACACCCCGCCTTACTCCGACCTTACTCCCAGCTTACTCCCAGGTTACTCCAGGTTTACTCACACCCCAGAAACCCCTCGGGGACCTTCCAGCAGCTGCCCCGCCGCCCCCCCCTGCACCCCATCCCTCCCTCCGGCCGCCAGAAAGCACACGCAGAGCAAGGATACACCGGGAGCCGGTTGGGAGGAGAACCCCACTTTAATGATTGAGAGCGCGGTACAGAGGTGCGAGGCGCTACACGGGGCGTCCGCGCCGGGCGCGCCGGCCCACCCGCCTCTTACCCTTGTGCAGGACGGCGTTCGCGGGCTTGTTGCCCGCCAGCGACTCCTTGGACAAGTGCTGGTGGCTCTCGGCCAGGCACTCGACCTCGGCGAAGCGGGTGTTGAGGGCCATGGCGGGGTGGCTGGGGTCCTGCGTCATGTTCAGGTAGGCGGCGCGACGGAGCTGCTCCTCGATCACCAGCGCCTGCTCCAGCAGCTGGAGGCGGGGGGGGAGGAAGGGAGAGGGGTGGCAGAGGGGACCCAGGTGTCCGGGCACCCAACTCTGACCTCACCCATCGCTAGAGACCAGAGAGCACCCAGGTGTCCGGGCACCCAACTCTGACCTCACACCGCAACACTGCCCAGAGAGCACCCAGGTGTGTAGGCACCCAACTCTGACCTCGCACCGCAACAACACCAAGGAAGGACCCAGGCGTCCGAGCACCCAACTCTGACCTCACCCATTGCTAGAGCCCAGAGAGCACCCAGGTGTACGGGCACCCAACTCTGACCTCACCCATTGCTAGAGCCCAGAGAGCACCCAGGCGTCTGGGCACCCAACTCTGACCTCACTCATCACTAGAGCCCAGAGAGCACCCAGGTGTCCGAGCACCCAACTCTGACCTCATCCATCACTAGAGCCCAGAGAGCACCCAGGCGTCCGAGCACCCAACTCTGACCTCATGCACCACCACCACCAAGGAAGGACCCCGGCGTCCGAACACCCAACTCTGACCTCACCCATCGCTAGAGCCCAGAGAGCACCCAGGTGTCCGAGCACCCAACTCTGACCTCACACCGCAACACCACCAAGGAAGGACCCAGGTGTCCAAGCACCCAACTCTGACCTCATGCACCACCACCACCAAGGAAGGACCCAGGTGTCCGAGCACCCAACTCTGACCTCACCCATCACTAGAGCCCAGAGAGCACCCAGGTGTCCGAGCACCCAACTCTGACCTCACACCGCAACACCACCAAGGAAGGACCCAGGTGTCCGAGCACCCAACTCTGACCTCATGCACCACCACCACCAAGGAAGGACCCAGGTGTCCGAGCACCCAACTCTGACCTCACCCATCACTAGAGCCCAGAGAGCACCCAGGCGTACGGGCACCCAACTCTGACCTGACCACCCAATCACCCCCCCCCCAAGCCTCTTGCACGAGGCCCCTCATTGGCCAAGCCTCCCCCTCTCGTGCACAGCCCACGTGCAAGCCCCGCCCCCTTCCCACGGCCACTCCCCCCCTGCCCAAGCACTCCTGCAAGACCCCGTTGTGCCCAGACCCTCGTGCAAGACCCTCGTGCAAGCCCAACCCTCAGGTGAGCCCGGCCCTCACATGAGCCCGGCCCTCGTGCAAAAGCCTCGTGCGAGCGCAGCCCTCGTGCGAGCGCCGCGCTCACATGCACGCAGCCCTCGTGCAAGCCCCTGGTGCAAACTCAGCCCCGGTGCGAGTACAACCCTCGAGCGTGCCCCTGGTGCAAGGGAGCAGACCCTCCCCGCCCCAGCGTGAAAGCCGCCCTCGTGCGAGGCCCTTGCACGAGCCCAACCTTAGCGCGAGACCCTCGTGCAAGCCCCCGACGCAAAAGCAGCTGCCGTGTGGGTTCCTTCACCAGCGCCGCCCCGGCACGAGCCCCAGCGCCGGCACCAGCCCCACGCGAGCGCAACCCTCGTGCGAGCGCAACCCTCGTGCGAGCCCTCGTGCGCTCACCTTGAAGCGGCGTGCGAGGAACTTGTTCTTCATCTCGAGGAAGTTCCCTTTGGAGGCTTCGCCCTTAAAGGGTTCGTTGATGACCCCGAAGGCGCCGTCGTTCTGGATGTCCGTCCAGCGCGCGTAGCCGTGGCTGCGCGCTAAGGACTGTCACCGTGTCACCGCGTCACCGTGTCATCGCGTCACCGCGTCCCCAACGTCCCCCTCACCCCCCACCATACCCAGGGCGCGGAGCCGTGGCTGCGTGCTAAGGGCTGCCGCCTCGTCACCACCGCCGTGTCACCGTCACCACCGCTGCATCACCATCACCACCGCCGCGTCACCGTCACCACATCACCGTGTCACCGTCACTACCTCACCATGTCACCGTCACCACATCACCGCGTCACCGTCAGCACATCACCGTGTCCCCAGATTCCCCCAGGTCATTATCCAGCCATCGCACGGAGGCGTGGATGCACGTTAAGGACTGTCACCACATCAGCATCACCACCACGTCACCATGTCACCACCACGTCACTGTCACCGCGTCACCACATCACCATCGCCGCGTCACCCTGTCCCCAACGTCCCTCTCATCCCCCCCACGTCATCCCTCGGCCAGCCTGTGGAGCTGTGGCTGCGTGATAAGGACCGTCGCCGCGTCAGCGTCACCTCGTCACCGTCACCATCAACGTGTCGCCATCACCGCGTCACCACATCACCTGTCCCCAGTGTCCCCCTCACCCCCCCATATCCAGCACACGGAGCTGTGGCTGCGTGCTAAGGGCTGCCGCCTCGTCACCACCGCCGCGTCACCGTCACCACATCACCGTGTCACCGTCACTACCTCACCGCGTCACCGTCACCACATCACCACGTCACCGTCACCACATCTCTGTGTCCCCAACTTCCCCCAGGTCATCACCCAGCCATCGCACAGAGGCGTGGATGCACATTAAGGACTGTCACCACATCAGCGTCACCACCATATCACCATCTCCGAGTTGCCCCGTCACTGTCACCATGTCACTGTCACCATGTCACCCTGTGCACAGCATCTGCCTCATTGCCCCCAGGTCACCTCCCGGTCCAGAGCCGTGGCTGCACACTAAGGACTGTCACCGCGTCACCATGTCACCAACACCGTGTCACCGGCACCGCGTCACCACATCACCATCGCTGTGTCACCCTGTCCCCAACATCCCTCTCATCCCCGCCCCGCCCCTGGCTAAGGACCGGCACCGTGCCACTGCGTCACCGCCACTGTCACCACATCACCGTCACCACATCACCTTCACGGTGTCACCCTGTCCCCGGTGTTCCCCCTTGTCCCCGCCCCGGTCATCCCTGTTCAGCACGTGGAGCCGTGGCTGTGCGCTAAGGACTGTCACCATGTCACCGTGTCACCGTCACTATGCCACTGTCACCGGATCACCAAGGTCACCCTTACCCCCACCCGAGTTACCCCCGCCAGCACAAGGATTCGTGGCTGCGCCCTAAGGACAGCGACCAGGTCACCATGTCACCACGTCACCGTGTCCCCAGCATCACCTCCTCCCCCCCCCCTCACCTCCCCCTGAGGACTGTCCTCAGCGTCACCGTCACCGCTGTCCCCAACATCACCACTGTCCCCGTGTCACCCGCCCCTGGGTCACCCCCAACCTCGGTGTCACCCTCCTTGGTGCTGCCACTGCCACCAGCCCTGGGGAGGATGGTGGCACCCGGGGGGGGCCCCGGCGTGCCGGGGGGACCCAGGTGTGCCACGGGGGGACCCTGGCGTGCCACGGGGGGACCCAGGTGTGCCACAGGGACCCACAAGTGCCACGGGGAGACCCTGGCATGCTGTGGGTGGACCCCGGTGTGCCATGGGGGGACCCTGGTGTGCCACAGGGGGACCCAGGTGTGCCACGGGGGGACGCAGGGGTGACCCAGGAGTGCTCCGGGAGGACTCTGGCATGCCGTGGGTGGACCCTGGCGTGCCATGCGGGGATCCTGGCGTGTCAGGGGGACCCACGAGTGCCACGGGGGGACCCCAGCATGCCGGGGGGACCCACAAGTGCCACGGGGGGACCCTGGCATGCCGTGGGTGGACCCCGGTGTGCCACGGGGGGACCCAGAAGTGCCACGGGGGGACGCAGGGGTGACCCACGAGTGCCACGGGGGGACTCTGGCGTGCCGTGGGTGGACCCAGGTGTGCCACGGGGGGACCCCGGCGTGCCGGGGGGACCCACGAGTGCCACAGGGGGACCCTGGCGTGCCGTGGGTGGACCCAGGTGTGCCATGGGGGGACCCCGGCGTGCCATGGTGGGACCCAGAAGTGCCACGGGGGGACGCAGGGGTGACCCACGAGTGCCACGGGGGGACCCTGGCATGCCGTGGGTGGACCCCGGTGTGCCACGGGGGGACCCAGAAGTGCCACGGGGGGACGCAGGGGTGACCCACGAGTGCCACGGGGGGACTCTGGCGCGCCGTGGGTGGACCCAGGTGTGCCACGGGGGGACCCCGGCGTGCCGGGGGGACCCAGGAGTGCCATGGGGAGACCCTGGCATGCTGTGGGTGGACCCCGGTGTGCCATGGGGGGACCCTGGCGTGCCACGGTGGGACCCAGAAGTGCCACGGGGGGACGCAGGGGTGATCCACGAGTGCCACGGGGGGACCCTGGCGTGCCGTGGGTGGACCCAGGTGTGCCACGGGGGGACCCCGGCGTGCCGGGGGGACCCACGAGTGACACGGGGGGACCCTGACATGCCATGGGTGGACCCCGGTGTGCCGTGGGGGGACCCCAGCGTGCCACGTGGGAGCCAGGAGGGCCACGGGGGGACCCTGGGGTGTTGTGGGTGGAACCAGGAGTGCCATGGGGCGGAGGGGACCCAGGAGTGCCACGGGGGGAACCCTGGCGTGCCGGAAGGATACAGGACGATGCCGGCCAGCAGCCAGTAGTCGTGGCGCCGGTGCCAGATCTCATTGAGCTTCCCCGAGGAGATGGCGGCGCGCTCCTCGTTCTGCCACAGCGTGTGCAGCTCTGCGGGGCGGGGGGGTGGCGTCAGGTAAGCGGGAACCCTGGCGTGTCCCCCCCACCCCGTGTGTGTCCCCCCCTGCCCCCCACTCACCCGTGAAGCCGCCGTCAGCAATGTTGAACATGAAGCGCGGCTTCTCGGCCTTGTCATCCCGCCGGCCGTTGGCGCGCGCCTCCAGCTTGGGCTCCTTCTCAGCCTTCACCTCCTCTGTGCAGGGGCGAGGGGGGAACACATGGGGGTCAGCGCCATGTTGCAACCCCCCTCCGTCCCCCCCAAACCACCCCCAGCCCCCCCCCACCCCCTAGTAAGCAAAAAGACTTTCGCAGCCATCAGTAGGTTTCAGAGTGAACGCGACAAGATTAAGAGCAGAGCGCTCCAGGCGCATCCCTTTGGTTAAGCCCCGCCCCCTCTGGTTCGGCCACAGCCCTGGGTGGGCTAGGCCCCGCCCCCTTGCAGTCAAGCCCCGCCCCCCGGGTACCTCGTTTGGGGTCAGGGTCCCCCGGCCGCTCCTTGGGCTCCTCCTCGGGGGGTTTCTCATCGCTCTTCTCTCCCCCGGGCCCCTTCTCGGCCTCGGCACCTACGGCGGGGAACAGGGCTGCTCAGGCACCGGGGTCCCCCAGGGGATTTGGGGGGCACCCGAACACCTGGATCCCCTGGAGGGATGGGTGGGGGGCACCCAGACACCTGGGACCCCTGAACAAATTGGGGGGGCACCCGAACACCTGGGTCCCCTGGAAAGATGGGAGTGGGCACCCAAATGCCAGGGGCACCCAAAGACTTGGGTCCCCTGGAATGATGGGTGGGGGGCACCCAGACACGGTGGGACCCCTGAACAAATTGGGGGGGCACCCGAACACCTGGGTCCCCTGGAAGGACGGGTGGGGGGGCACCCGAATACCTGGGTCCCCTGGAAGGATGGGTGGGGGGGCACCCAAATGCCAGGGGCACCCAAAGACCTGGGTCCCCTGGAATGATGGGTGGGGGGCACCCAAATGCCTGGGTCCCCTAGAAGGATGGGTGGGGGGCACCCAGACACCTGGGACCCCTGAACAAATTGGGGGGGCACCCGAATACCTGGGTCCCCTGGAAAGATGGGAGGGGGCACCCAAATGCCGGGGGCACCCAAAGACCTGGGTCCCCTGGAAGGATGGGTGGGGGGCACCCAAAAACCTGGGTCCGCTGGAATGATGGGTGGGGGGCACCCAAATACCTGGGTCCCTTGGAAGGATGGGTGGGGGGCACCCAGACACCTGGGACCCCTGAACAAATTGGGGGGGCACCTGAACACCTGGGTCCCCTGGAAGGATGGGTGGAGGGGCACCCAAATGCCAGGGGCACCCAAAGACCTGGGTCCCCTGGAATGATGGGTGGGGGGCACCCGAATACCTGGGTCCTCTGAAAGGATGGGTGGGGGGCACCCAAACGCCTGGGTCCCCTGGAAGGATGGGTGGGGGGGCACCCAAATGCCAGGGGCACCCAAAGACCTGGGTCCCCTGGAATGATGGGTGGGGGGCACCCAAACACCTGGGTCCCCTGGAAGGATGGGTGGGGGGGCACCCAAATGCCTGGGGCACCCAAAGACCTGGGTCCCCTGGAATGACGGGTGGGGGGCACCCAGACACCTGGGACCCCTGAACAAATTCAGGGGGCACCCGAATGCCTGGGTCCCCTGGAAGGATGGGTGGGGGGGCACCCGAACACCTGGGTCCTCTGAAAGGATGGGTGGGGGGCACCCGAACACCTGGGTCCTCTGAAAGGATGGGTGGGGGGCACCCAAACGCCTGGGACCCCTGGACGCCCAGGGTGGGGGGGCTCACCTGCTCGCTCCTCGCGCGCCGGGGGCCCTTCGGCCTCGGGCTCCCGCTGGCCGGGTCCCTCCTCCTCCTCCCCCTTCCGCGGCCCTTCGGCCTCGCTGCCATCGCCCGGGGACGGTGGCACCTCGGGGACAGGTGGCTGTGGGGACAGGGGTGGGGGGCAGTGTCACCCCGGACGCCTGGGTTCCCCCGTCGTGACATCCCCCCCACCCTCCGCATCCCCAGAGTGACGGGGGGGACATGGGGACAATGGTGGGGAGGGGACAGGGATGGGGAGAGAGGGGACAAGGACAGAGGGGACAAGGATGGGGACAGGATTGGGGACAGGGACAGGAGGGGACACAGGATCAGGGTGGGGGAAGAGGACAGAGAAGGGACAGGGACAAGGACGGGAGGGTGACAACAGCGTTGGGGACAGAGACAGGGGTGGGGACAAGGATGGGGAGGAGGACAGGGCTGGGGGACATGAGTGGGGACAGGGATGGGGACAGAGTTGGGGACAAGGAGAACACGATTGGGGACAGGGTTGGGGACAGGGACAGTGAGGACATGACTGGGAACAGAGAGGACAGGGTTGGGGACAGAGTAGGGGACAAGGAGAACATGACTGGGGACAGGAAGGACACGATTGGGGACAGGGGTGGGGACAGACAGTGAGGACATGATCGGGGACAGGGAAGACATGATGGGGCACAGTGACAGGCACAGGGAGGACATGATTGGGGACAGGGTTGGGGACAGGGAGGACATGACTGGGGACAGAGAGGACACGGTTGGGGACAGCCCTGTCACCCACCTCCGTCTCCATCTTCTCGGGGCCTTTGGGCTCTTTCTCGTCCCTGGTGTCACCGTCGTCCCTGTCCGGGGGTGGCCCTGGCCCGTCCCCGCGCTCGCTGGGCGCCGGCGTGGCTGGGGACAGGGGACATTAGGACATGGGGACACGAGGACATGGGGTGTCCCCAGCACCCTGCCCGGGTCCCTGCGCCCCTGTCCCTGTGTCCCCCATCACCCTGTGTCCCCTGTGTCCCCCATGTCCCCGTGTCCATCCCTGTATCCCTGCGTCCCCATGCTCTGTCCCCAGTGTCCTTGTCCCCTGTCCCCCACGTCCTCATGTCTCCACCCTGCACCCTGTCCCCCATGTCCCCTGTGTCCCCATCCCCAGTCCCCCATGTCCCCCCTGTCCCCATGTCCCCCTGTCCCTGCCCCCATCCCCTGTCCTCATCCTGTCTCCCATATCGCCCCTGTCCCCATGTCCCCCATGTTCCCCTGTCCCCCATGTCCCCCCTGTTCCTGTGTCCCCATCCTGTCCCCCTGTCCCCATGTCTCCCATGTCCCCATGTCCCCATCCCCTGTCCCCCCATCCACATGTCCCCCATGTCCCCCTGTCCCTGTCCCCATCCCCTGTCCCCCATGTCCCCCTGTCCCCATCCCCCATGTCCCCCCTGTCCCTGTGTCCCCATCCTGTCCCCCACATTGCCCGTCCCCATGTCCCCCTGAACCTGTCCCCATCCCCTGTCCCCCCATGTCCCCCCTGCCCCTGTGTCCCCAACCTGTCCCCCATATTGCCCCTGTCCCTCATGTCCCCCCGTCCCCATGTCCCCCTGTCCCTGTCCCCTATCCCCCATGTCCCCCCTGTTCCTATGTCCCCCATGTCCCCCTGTCCCCATCCCCTATCCCCCATGTCCCCCCTGTCCCTGTGTCCCCATCCTGTCCCCCACATTGCCCCTGTCCCCACATCCCCCTGAACTCGTCCCCATCCCCTGTCCCCCATGTCCCCCTGTCCCTATGTCCCCCATGTCCCCCTGTCCCTGTCCCCATCCCCTGTACCCCATGTCCCCCCGTCCCTATGTCCCCCATGTCCCCCTGTCCCCATCCCCTATCCCCCATGTCCCCCCTGTCCCTGTGTCCCCATCCTGTCCCCCATATTGCCCCTGTCCCCACATCCCCCTGAACTTGTCCCCATCCCCTGTCCCCCATGTCCCCCCTGTCCCCATGTCCCCCTCCCCTGTCCCCCCCCCCGTCCACATGTCCCCCTGTCCCTCATGCCCCCCCCATCCCTCTCCTCATCCCCTGTCCCTCACATCCCTATGTCCCCCTCCCACCTCCCCCATCCCCGTCCTGTCCCCCCCGTCCCCTCCCCGTGTCCCCGTCCCCCCCGGTACCGGGCGTGGGGGGGCCGGGGCTGGGGGGGCCGCTCTGCTCGGGGCTGGGGGGACAGGTCTTGGCAGGGGAGGAGGCGCGGGAGGAGCGCTTGGAGTCGGCGCTGGGCTCCGGGGCCAGCTCGGGCAGGCTCCAGCGCCCATTGATGTGCTCGAACTCCTGCACCTGTGGGGCGGGGGGGACCCAGGCGTTGGGTGGGGGACACCCAGGTGTCCCAGAGGGGACCCAGGTGGCCGGGGGGGGGACCCAGGCATGCGGGGAGGGGACCCAGGTACCCAGGGGGGACCCAGGCGTCAGGTGGGGGGGACCCAGGTGTCCCAGAGGGGACCCAGGCGTCGGGTGGGGGGGACCCAGGCGTTGGGTGGTGGGGACCCAGGTGTCCCAGAGGGGACCCAGGTGTCCGGGGGGGACCCAGGCATGCGGGGAGGGGACCCAGGTACCCAGGGGGGACCCAGGCGTCAGGTGGGGGGGACGCAGGTGTCCCCGAGGGGACCCAGGCGTCGGGTGGGGGGGACCCAGGCGTCCCAGAGGGGACCCAGGCGTCGGGTGGGGGGGACCCAGGTGTCCCAGAGGGGACCCAGGCATCCCAGAGGGGACCCAGGCGTTGGGTGGTGGGGACCCAGGTGTCCCAGAGGGGACCCAGGTGTCCGGGGGGGACCCAGGCATGCGGGGAGGGGACCCAGGTACCCAGGGGGGACCCAGGTATCCGGGGGGGGACACCCAGGTATCCAGGAAGGGGACCCAGGCATCTGGGAAGGGGACCCAGACATGCAGGGGGGGACCCAGGCATCTGGAGGGGGACCCAGGCATCCCAGAGGGGACCTAGGTGTCCGGGGAGGGGACCTAGGTATCTGGGGGGGGACACCCAGGTATCTGGGGGGGGCCCAGGCACCCGGGAAGGGGACCCAGGCATGCGGGGAGGGGACCCAGGCGTCTGGAGGGGGACCCAGACATCCCAGAGTGGACCCAGGTATCCGGGGGGGACCCAGGCATCTGGGAAGGGGACCCAGACATGCGGGGGGGGACCCAGGCACCCAGGGAGGGGACCCAGGCATCTGGGAAGGGGACCCAGGTGTCCAGGGAGGGGACCCAGACATGCAGGGGGGGACCCAGGCGTCTGGAGGGGGACCCAGGCATCCCAGAGGGGACACCCAGGCATCCCAGAGGGGACCTAGGTGTCCGGGGAGGGGACCCAGGTATCTGGGGGGGGGGGACCCAGGCATCCGGGGGGGGGACCCAGGCATCCCAGAGGGGACACCCAAGTATCCCAGAGGGGACCCAGGCATCCGGGGGGGACCCAGGTGTCCGGGGAGGGGACCCAGGTATCTGGGGGGGACCCAGGCATCTGGGGGGGGACACCCAGGTATCCAGGGAGGGGACCCAGGCACCCGGGAAGGGGACCCAGGCATCTGGGAAGGGGACCCAGGTATCCCAGAGGGGACCCAGGCACCCGGGAAGGGGACCCAGGCATCCCAGAGGGGACACCCAAGTATCCCAGAGGGGACCCAGGCATCCGGGGGGGACCCAGGCGTCCGGGGAGGGGACCCAGGTACCCAGGGGGGACCCAGGCATCTGGGGGGGACCCAGGCACCCAGGAAGGGGACCCAGGCATCCAGGGAGGGGACCCAGACATGCGGGGAGGGGACCCAGGCGTCTGGAGGGGGACCCAGGCACCCAGGAAGGGGACCCAGGCGTCCAGGAAGGGGACCCAGGCGTCCAGGGAGGGGACCCAGACATGCGGGGAGGGGACCCAGGCGTCTGGAGGGGGACCCAGGCATCCCAGAGGGGACACCCAGGTGTCCGGGGAGGGGTCCCAGGTATCCAGGGGGGAGCCAGGTGTCCTGGGAGGGGACCCCCAGGGGGGACCCAGTTGTCCAGGGAGAGGACACAGGCATGCGAGGGGGACCCAGGCATCCAGGGAGGGGACCCAGCCACCCTAGAGGGGACCCCAGCACCCCGGGGTGGGGGGGACCCCCAGGCACCCAGGTTGAGGTCGTACCTTCTTCTTGACGAGGGACATGACGCCGATGCGGGTCAGCACCTGCTGCCGCGAGAGCCCCTCCCGGGGGACCCCGTCCGCGAAGGTCTCGGAGCCGTCGGCCCCCGGCTCGCAGAGGTGACGCATGAAGAGGGACACGTAGGCCCTGGGGGACACGCTCAGGGCCACCGCCTGCTGCCACCCCCCACCCTCCGGCCCCTCCAGTGTCCCTTGTCCCTGTAGACCCCCTCCCCAGGGTCCTCGTCCCCAGGGTCTCCTGTCTCCGTAGTCCCTCTTCCCAGCATCCCTGTCCCCAGGGTCCCTTGTCCCCATTGTCCCTGCTCCCAGGGTCCCCATCTCAAGGGTCACTTGTCCCCTGGGTCCCTGTCCCCAGTGTCCCCTGTCCCCATAGTCCCTGTCCCCACAGTCCCCACCCTTGTGTCTCTGTCCCTGTCTTCTAGGGTCCCTGACCCCACGGGCCCCATCGCTGTCCCTGTCCCCAGTGTCCCCATCTCTGGGGGCCCTGTCCCCAGGCTCCCTGTCCTCACTCAGGGTCCCCCAGTGTCCCCCTCCCCAGTGTCCCTGTCCCCAGGGTCCCCATCCCCAGGGACCCTGTTCCCATCCTTATCCCCAGGGTCACCAACATCCCTGACTCGAGTGTCCCCAGTGTCCCTGATGTCCCCGCGCCATCAGCCTGTCCCCTCATCACAGCGCCCGTCCCAGGCTGTGCCGGCTCTGGCCGGGTGTGCCACCGCTCTGGCGTCCCCTGGGCCAGACCCGGCCCCCCGAGGGGACATGGGGACCTCAGGGGTGACTCTGTGTCGGGGTGAGGGGGACACGGGCTCGTCCGGTCCCCAGGAAAACCGACAGTGATGGCGCTCGGCTGAGTAAGGGCTCATCACGCGGCACGGGGACACGGGAAGATGGGGACGCACAGGGACATTGGGGGACACGGGGGGACACAGAGGGACATGAGACGATGGGGACGCACAGGGACATGGGGGACACAGGGGGACATGGGAAGATGGGAACACACAGGGACATGGGGGGACACAGAGGGACATGAGACAATGGGGACATGGGAAGATGGGGGCGCACAGAGACATTGGGGGACACGGGGGGACACAGAGGGACATGAGATGATGAGGACACACAGGGACATGGGGGACACAGGGGGACATGGGAAGATGGGGACATGGGGGGACATGGAAAGATGGGGATGCACAGGGACACTGGGGGACACGGGGGGACACAGAGGGACATGAGACAATGGGGACACACAGGGACATGGGGGACACAGGGGGACATGGGAAGATGGGGACACGGGGGGACATGGAAAGATGGGGACGCACAGGGACACTGGGGGACATGGGGGGACACAGAGGGACATGAGACAATGGGGACACACAGGGACACGGGAAGATGGGAACGCACAGGGACACTGGGGGACACGGGGGGACACAGAGGGACATGAGACAATGGGGACACGGGAAGATGGGGGCGCACAGGGACATTGGGACATGGGGGGACACAGGGGGACATGAGATGATGGGGACACACGGGGACATGGGACAATGGGGACGCACAGGGACATGGGGGCCTAAGAACATGGGGGGACACATGGGAACACTGGGGACAACATGGGGACACGGGGACACACACGGGTACCCCTCCCTCCTGCCCCACCTGTGTCAGTGCCACTGCCTGACCCTGATGCCACCACCTGTCCCCAGTGCCACCACCTGTCCCTGATGCCACTGCCTGTCCCCGGTGCTGCTGCCTGTCCCCAGCACCACCGCCTATCCCCGGCGCCACCGCCTATCCCTAGTGCCACCGCCTGTCCCCAGTGCCACTGTCTGTCCCTGATGCCACCACCTGTCCCCAGAACCACCACCTGTCCTTGATGCCACCACCTGTCCCCGATGCCACCACCTTTCCCCAGTGCCACTGTCTGTCCCTGATGCCACCGTCTGTCCCTAGTGCCACCACCTGTCCCTAGTGCCACCGCCTGTCCCCAGAGGCACGTCCTGTCCCTGATACCACTGCCTGTAATCCGGTGCCACCGCCTGTCCCTGATACCACAGCCTGTCCCCAGTGCCACTGCCTGTCCCTGATGCCACCGCCTGTCCCTGATGCCACCGCCTGTCCCCAGAACCACCACCTGTCCCCGATGCCACCACCTTTCCCCAGTGCCACTGTCTGTCCCTGATGCCACCGCCTGTCCCTGATGCCACCGCCTGTCCCCGATGCCATTGTCTGTCCCTGATGCCACCACCTGTCCCCAGCACCACCGCCTATCCCTGGTGCCACCGCCTGTCCCTGATACCACTGCCTGTCCCCGGTGCCACCACCTATCCCCGGTGCCACCACCTGTCCCTGATGCAACTGCCTGTCCCCAGTGCCACCACCTATCCCCGGTGCCACCGCGTGTCCCCGGCACCACTGCCTATCCCCGGCACCACTGCCTGTCCCTTGATGCCACCACCTGTCCCCAGAACCACCACCTGTCCTTGATGCCACCACCTGTCCCCGATGCCACCACTTGTCCCCAGTGCCACTGTCTGTCCCTGATGCCACCGCTTGTCCCTGATGCCACCACCTGTCCTCGATGCCATTGTCTGTCCCTGATGCCACCGCCTGTCCCCAGCACCACCGCCTATCCCTGGTGCCACCACCTGTCCCTAGTGCCACCGCCTGTCCCTGATGCAACTGCCTGTCCCCGGTGCCACCGCCTATCCCCAGTGCCACCACCTGTCCCCGGCACCACTGCCTATCCCCGGCACCACTGCCTGTCCCTGATGCCACCACCTGTCCCCGATGCCACCACCTGTCCCCAGAACCACCACCTGTCCCCGATGCCACCACCTGTCCCCGATGCCGCCACTTGTCCCCAGTGCCACTGTCTGTCCCTGATGCCACCGCCTGTCCCTAGTGCCACCACCTGTCCCCGATGCCACCACCTGTCCCCAGAACCACCACCTGTCCTTGATGCCACCACCTGTCCCTGATGCCACCACCTTTCCCCAGCGCCACTGTCTGTCCCTGATGCCACCGCCTGTCCCCAGAGGCACGTCCTGTCCCTGATACCACTGCCTGTAATCCGGTGCCACCGCCTGTCCCTGATACCACAGCCTGTCCCCAGTGCCACTGCCTGTCCCTGATGCCACCGCCTGTCCCTGATGCCACCGCCTGTCCCCAGAACCACCACCTGTCCCCGATGCCACCACCTTTCCCCAGTGCCACTGTCTGTCCCTGATGCCACCCGCCTGTCCCTGATGCCACCGCCTGTCCTCGATGCCATTGTCTGTCCCTGATGCCACCGCCTGTCCCCAGCACCACCGCCTATCCCTGGTGCCACCCCCTGTCCCTAGTGCCACCACCGCCTGTCCCTGATGCAACTGCCTGTCCCCCGGTGCCACCACCTATCCCCGGTGCCACCGCGTGTCCCCGGCGCCACTGCCTATCCCCGGCACCACTGCCTGTCCCTGATGCCACCGCCTGTCCCTGATGCCACCACCTGTCCCCGATGCCAGCCACTTGTCCCCGATGCCCGCCACTTGTCCCCGATGCCACTGTCTGTCCCTGATGCCACCGCCTGTCCCTAGTGCCACCACCTGTCCCCGATGCCACCACCTTTCCCCAGCGCCACTGTCTGTCCCTGATGCCACCGCCTGTCCCCAGAGGCACGTCCTGTCCCTGATACCACTGCCTGTAATCCGGTGCCACCGCCTGTCCCTGATACCACAGCCTGTCCCCAGTGCCACTGCCTGTCCCTGATGCCACCGCCTGTCCCTGATGCCACCGTCTGTACCCAGAACCACCACCTGTCCCTAGCGCCACTGCCTGCCCCCAGAGCCACCGCCTGTCCCCAGCGACACAGCCAGTCCTGATGCCGCCGCCTGTCCCTGATGCCACCGCCTGTCCCCGATGCCACCGCCTGTCCCTGATGCAACTGCCTGTCCCCGGTGCCACCACCTATCCCCGGTGCCACCGCCTGTCCCCAGCACCACTGCCTATCCCTAGTGCCACCGCCTGTCCCTGATGCCACCACCTGTCCCTGATGCCACCACCTGACCCCAGAACCACCACCTGTCCTTGATGCCACCGCCTGTCCCTGATGCCACCACCTGTCCCCGATGCCATTGTCTGTCCCTGATGCCACCGCCTGTCCCCAGCACCACCGCCTATCCCTGGTGCCACCACCTGTCCCTAGTGCCACCACCTGTCCCTGATACCACTGCCTGTCCCTGATACCACAGCCTGTCCCCAGTGCCACTGCCTGTCCCTGATGCCACCGCCTGTCCCCAGAGCCACCGCCTGTCCCCAGAGCCACCTACTTGAACTCCTTCTCGGTCTTGCCGCGCAGGTCGCGGACGAGCCACTGGGAGGTGAAGGCGTCCTGGGGGGGCATCCCCCACCGCATCACCGCGTTCAGGAAGGCCTTGCGCTGCCGCGTGTTGAAGCCCAGCACCTGGGGGGCACGGGGGGGGCGCGGGTGGGTGGGGGGCATGGGTGTCTAGGGTGGCACGGGTGGGTGGGGGGACCCAGGTGTCCAGAGGGGGCACGGGTGGGGTGGGGGGCATGGGTGTCTAGGGGGGCATGGGTGGGTGGGGGGACCCAGGTGTCCAGGGGGGGGCACAGGTGGGTGGGGGGCATGGGTGTCTAGGGGGGCACGGGTGGGTGGGGGGGACCCAGGTGTCCAGGGGGGGCACGGGTGTCTAGGGTGGCAAGGGTGGGTGGGGGGCATGGGTGTCTAGGGGGGGCACGGGTGTCTAGGGGGACCCAGGTGTCCAGGGAGGGCACGGGTGGGTGGGGGTCATGGGTGTCTAGGGTGGCACGGGTGGGTGGGGGGACCCAGGTGTCCAGGGGGGGCACGGGTGTCTAGGGGGGCATGGGTGTCTAGGGTGGCAAGGGTGGGTGGGGGCACCCAGGTGTTCAGGGGGGGCACGGGTGGGTGGGGAGCATGGGTGTCTAGGTGGGCACAGGTGGGTGGGGGGACCCAGGTGTCCAGGGGGGGCACGGGTGTGTGGGGGGACCCAGGTGTCCAGGGGGGCCATGGGGGGGGCACGGATGTCCGGGGGGGCACAGGTGGGTGGGGGGACCCAGGTGTCCAGGGGGGGCACGGGTGGGTGGGGGTCATGGGTGTCTAGGGGGGCACGGGTGGGTGGGGGGTATGGGTGTCTAGGGGGGCACGGGTGGGTGGGGGGACCCAGGTGTCCAGGGGGGGCACGGGTGGGTGGGGGGACCCAGGTGTCCAGGGGGGCCATGGGGGGGCACGGATGTCCGGGGGGGCACAGGTGGGTGGGGGGACCCAGGTGTCCAGGGGGGGCACAGGTGGGTGGGGGGCATGGGTGTCTAGGGAGGCACGGGAGGGTGGGGGGGACCCAGGTGTCCAGGGGGGGCACGGGTGGGTGGGGGTCATGGGTGTCTAGGGGGGCACGGGTGGGTGGGGGGACCCAGGTGTCCGGTGTCCAGGGGGGGCACAGGTGGGTGGGGGGCATGGGTGTCTAGGGGGGCACGGGTGGGTGGGGGGACCCAGGTGTCCAGGGGGGGCATGGGTGGGTGGGGGGTATGGGTGTCTAGGGGGGCACGGGTGGGTGGGGGGACCCAGGTGTCCAGGGGGGGCACAGGTGGGTGGGGGGTATGGGTGTCTAGGGGGGCACGGGTGGGTGGGGGGTATGGGTGTCTAGGGGGGCACGGGTGGGTGGGGGGACCCAGGTGTCCAGGGCAGGACATGGGTGGGTGGGGGTCATGGGTGTCCGGGGGGGGTACAGATGGGTGGGGGTCATGGATGTCCCGGGGGACACACAGGTGGGGGGGTCATGGGTGTTTGGGGGGGGGACCCCGGTGTCCCAGGGCAGACCTGGGTGTCCAGGGGCACCCAGGTGCCTGGGGGGGGGGAACCCAGGCGTGCGGGCACCCGACCCCCTCCTGGATTGCACCCAGGTGTCCGGGTGGGGTCCCCGGCACTCAGGCACCCTGAGGACCCCGACGTGCGGGTGCCCCCCACCCCGGGCACCCCGGGGGTCCTCACCTCGATGTTGCCACCCACCCGGGCCAGCAGCGGGGGGAGGGGTTTGTCCTTCTCGTTCCGCAGCTGCCGCTTGGACTGACGCCGGCCTTGGGTGGGGGGGGCCAGGGGGGGTCAGCACCCATCCCTGGCACCCTGACCCCCACCCTGGGGCACCCTGAGCATCCCCCAGCACCCTAAACCTCCCCTCCCCAGCACCCTGACCCTCCTTGGGGCCCTGGGGGCACCCTGACCCCCCACCCCCCACAGCACCCTGACCCTCCTTGGGGCACCCTGACCCCCCCAGGCACCCTGACTCCTCCGGGCACCCTGACCCCCCCCCAGCACCCTGACCCCCCTGGGCACCCTGATGCCCCTCAGGGCACTGCAACCCTCCTTGGGGCACCCTGACCCTCCCCCCAGCACCCTGACACCCCCCCCAGCACCCTGACCCCCCACCCCAGGCACCCTGACTCCTCCGGGCACCCTGATGCCCCTCAGGGCACCCCAACCCCCGAACCCAGGGCACCCTGACCCCCCCAGGGCACCCCAACGTCCCCCACAGCACCCTGACCCCCCCTGGGGCACCCTGACCCCCACCCCTGGGTCCCCCCCACTCCCCGGACCCCCTGTGCCATCCAGGACCCGCCCCCCCCAATTCCCCCAGTGCCACCCCAGACCCCTCCCCAGACAGGGGGGGGACTCGGGGGGGACACAAGGGGACACAGAGGTGACACGGTGGGTCAGAGAGGGGACATGGGGGGGGACATAAGGGGACACGGAGGAACACAGAGGGGACACAGGACATGGACGAGACAGAGGGGACATGGGGGGACACAGAGGGGACATGGAGGGACATGAGGGGACGTGGGGGACACACAGGGGACACAGGGGGACATGGATGAGACAGAGGGGACATGGGGGGACATGGGGGCACTTAGGGGGACACAGAGGGACATGAGGGGATGTGGGACACAGAGGGGACACAGGACATGGATGAGACAGAGGGGACATGGGGGCACTTGGGGGGACACAGAGGGACACAAAGGGGACATGAGGGGATGTGGGTGAGACAGAGGAGACATGAGGGGACATGGAGGGGACACATGTGGGAACAGAAGGGACACAGGAGGAGATAGAAGGACATGAGAGGACACACAGGGGACACAGAGGGGACAGGGAGGGACATGAGGGGACGTGGGACACAGAGGGGACACAGGGGGACATGGACGAGACAGAGGGGACATGGGGGCACTTGGGGACACACAGCGGGGACACAGGGGGACACAAAGAGGATATGAGGGGGCATGGGGGGACACGTGTGGGAACAGAGGTGACACAGGAGCAGATGGAAGGACATGAGGGGACATCGGGGACACGGGACACAGAGAGGACAGGGAGGAACATGAGGGGATGTAGGACACAGAGGGGACACAGGACATGGACGAGACAGAGAGGACATGGGGGGACATGGGGGCACTTGGGGGGACACAGAGGGGACATGGAGGGACATGAGGGGACGTGGGACACAGAGGGGACACAGGACATGGACGAGACAGAGGGGACATGGGGGGACATGGGGGCACTTGGGGGGACACAGAGGGGACATGGAGGGACATGAGGGGACGTGGGACACAGAGGGGACACAGGACATGGACGAGACAGAGGGGACATGGGGGGACATGGGGGCACTTAGGGGGACAGAGAGGGACATGAGGGGATGTGGGACATGGACGAGACAGAGGGGACATGGGGGCACTTGGGGGGACACGGGGGACAGGGAGGGACGTGAGGGGACATGGGAACATGGAGAGAACATGGGGGCACTTGGGGGGACACAGAGGGACATAAAGGGGACATGAGGGGACATGGGTGAGACAGGACATGAGGGGACATGGGGGACACACAGGGGACACAGAGGGGACAGGGAGGAACATGAGGGGACGTGGGACACAGAGGGGACACAGGGGGACATGGACGAGACAGAGGAGACATGGGGGGACACGGGGGCACTTGGGGGGACACAGAGGGGACATGGAGGGACATGAGGGGACACAAGATACGTGGGGGGACACAAGGGGCCAGAGAAGGGACATGGGGACAGAGAAGGGACATGAGGGGACACAGGGGGGACATGGGGGTACGTGGGACACAGAGGGGACATGAGGGGACATGAGTGAGACAGAGGGGACATGGGGGGACACAGAGGGGACACGGGGGGGACACGGGGGGGGACACGGGGGGGGGACACGGGGGCCACTCACCCTCCGGCCGCTCGTCGAAGTCCTCATCCTCCTCCTCGGAGCCCACCGAGTACTCGGACTGGTTGTCTGGGGGACACCGTCAGCACCGGGTACCCCCAAACCCCCCCTGAACCCCCAAACACCTCCTGCACCCCCAAACACCCCCAAACCCCCCCTGAACCCCCAAACACCTCCTGCACCCCCAAACACCTCCTGCACCCCCGAACCCCCAAACACCTCCTGCACCCCCAAACACCCCCTGAACCCCCAAACACCCCCAAACCCCCCCTGAACCCCCAAACACCTCCAAACCCCCCTGAACCCCCAAACACCTCCTGCACCCCCAAACACCCCCAAACCCCCCCTGAACCCCCAAACACCTCCTGCACCCCCAAACCCCCCCTGAACCCCCAAACACCTCCTGCACCCCCAAACACCCCCAAACCCCCCCTGAACCCCCAAACACCTCCTGCACCCCCAAACACCCCCAAACCCCCCCTGAACCCCCAAACACCTCCTGCACCCCCAAACACCCCCTGAACCCCCAAACACCTCCTGCACCCCCAAACACCCCCAACCCCCCCTGAACCCCCAAACACCTCCTGAACCCCCAAACACCGGCAAACGCCCCTGAACCCCCAAACACCTCCTGCACCCCCAAACACCCCCAAACACCCCCAAACCCCCCCTGAACCCCCAAACACCTCCAAACACCCCCAAACCCCCCCTGAACCCCCAAACACCTCCTGAACCCCCAAACACCCCTGAACCCCCAAACACCTCCTGAACCCCCAAACACCCCCAAACCCCCCCTGCACCCCCAAACCCCTCCTGCACCCCCAAACACCCCCAACCCCCCCTGCACCCCCAAACACCCCCAAACCCCCCTGCACCCCCAAACACCTCCTGCACCCCCAAACACCCCCAAACCCCCCTGCACCCCCAAAAACCTCCTGCACCCCCAAACCCCCCCGAACCCCCAAACCCCTCCTGCACCCCCAAACCCCCCTGAACCCCCAAACACCTCCTGCACCCCCAAACCCCCAAACCCCCCTGAACCCCCAAACACCTCCTGAACCCCCAAACACCTCCTGCACCCCCAAACCCCCCCTGCACCCCCAAACCCCCCCAAACCCCCCTGAACCCCCAAACAACTCCTGCACCCCCAAACAACTCCTGCACCCCCGAATACCCCCAAACCCCCCCTGAACCCCCAAACAGTTCCTGCACCCCCAAACACCCCCAAATCCCCCTGAACCCCCAAACCCCCAAACCTCCCCTGAACCCCCAAACCCCCCCTGATCCCCCAAACACCCTCAAACCCCCCTGAACCCCCAAACACCTCCTGCACCCCCAAACCCCCAAACCTCCCCTGAACCCCCAAACCCCCCCTGAACCCCCAAACACCCCCAAACCCCCCTGAACCCCCAAACACCTCCTGAACCCCCAAACACCTCCTGCACCCCCAAACCCCCCCTGCACCCCCAAACCCCCCCAAACCCCCCTGAACCCCCAAACAACTCCTGCACCCCCAAACAACTCCTGCACCCCCGAATACCCCCAAACCCCCCCTGAACCCCCAAACAGTTCCTGCACCCCCAAACACCCCCAAATCCCCCTGAACCCCCAAACCTCCCCTGAACCCCCAAACCCCCCCTGATCCCCCAAACACCCTCAAACCCCCCTGAACCCCCAAACACCTCCTGCACCCCCAAACCCCCAAACCTCCCCTGAACCCCCAAACCCCCCCTGAACCCCCAAAACACCCCCAAACCCGCAAACAACTCCTGCACCCCCAAACCCCCCCTGCACCCCAACACCCCCCTGCACACCAAAACCCCCCTGCACACCAAAACACCCCCAACACCCCCTGCACCCCCAAACCCCCCTGCACCCCCAAAGAACCCCCAAACACCCCTGCACCCCAAAACACCCGGACCCCCAAATACTCCCCTGAACCCCCAGATACCCCAAATCCACCCCATACCCCAAATCATGCCCCCCCCGGATGTGGAATAGGCTAGCCCCCAGCCCTCCCAGTGCCTCCCAGTCTGTCCCAGTGCCCTCCCAGTAACTCCCAGTACTCCTGAGGAACATCCCGGTAACCTCCCAGTGCTCCCAGTTGCCATGTACCCCCAACCTTGGTCCTCCTGAGTGCGGGTACACAGTGCATCGGGCCTCCCCCCAGTGCCTCCCAGCCCATCCCAGTATGCTCCCAGTCCATCCCAGTATCCTCCCAGTACTGGCAGAGCACACTCCCAGTGCATCCCATTCCCCCAACACTGGCACCCAGTGCCTGCCAGTTGCCCTGTACCCACTTCTGTCCTCCCAGGTGTGGGTGCCCACCGCATTGGGACTGTCCCCAGTATGTCCCAGTATCCTCCCAGTCTGTCTCAGAGCCCTCCCAGTGCCTCCCAGTCTGTGCCAGTGCCCTCCCAGGCTGTCCCAGTGCCCTCCCAGTCTGTCCCAGTGCCTCCTGAGGAACATCCCAGTACGTTCCAGTACTCCCAGTCGCACTGTACCCACTTTGGTTCTCCTGGGTGTGGGTACCAAGTGCATCGGGACTCGCCCCAGTGCCTCACCAGTGCCTCCCAGTCTGTCCCAGTGCCCTCCAGCTGTGTCCCAGTACATTACCAGTGCCTCCCAGTGCCCCCAGCTGCCCTGTACCCACCTCAGTTCTCCTGGGCAAGGGGGCCCAGTGCATCAGAACCCCTCCCAGTAACGCCCAGTGTGTTCCAGCATCCTCCCAGTGCCCCCCAGTGCCCTCCCAGTGCCTTCCCAGTACCTTCCCAGTGCCTCCCAGTACCCACCTTGGTCCTCCTGGGCGGCATTGTTGTAGTTGACCTGCTTGCGCACCCGCTTCCCCTTGCCCAGGTTGCGCGCCAGGTCCTCCCAGTGCCTTCCCAGTCCTCCCAGTGCCTCCCAGTGCCTTCCCAGTGTCTCCCAGTGCCTTCCCAGTACCCACCTTGGTCCTCCTGGGCGGCATTGTTGTAGTTGACCTGCTTGTGCACCTGCTTCCCCTTGCCCAGGTTGCATGCCAGGTCCTCCCAGTGCCTCCCAGTGCCTTCCCAGGTCCTCCCAGTGCCTCCCAGTACCTTCCCAGTGCCTTCCCAGGTCCTCCCAGTGCCTCCCAGTACCCACCTTGGTCCTCCTGGGCGGCATCGTTGTAGTTGACCTGCTTGCGCACCCGCTTCCCCTTGCCCAGGTTGCGCGCCAGGTCCTCCCAGTGCCTTCCCAGTCCTCCCAGTGCCTCCCAGTGCCTTCCCAGTGTCTCCCAGTGCCTTCCCAGTGTCTCCCAGTGCCTTCCCAGTACCCACCTTGGTCCTCCTGGGCGGCATTGTTGTAGTTGACCTGCTTGTGCACCTGCTTCCCCTTGCCCAGGTTGCATGCCAGGTCCTCCCAGTGCCTTCCCAGGTCCTCCCAGTGCCTCCCAGTACCTTCCCAGTGCCTTCCCAGGTCCTCCCAGTGCCTCCCAGTACCCACCTTGGTCCTCCTGGGCGGCATCGTTGTAGTTGACCTGCTTGCGCACCCGCTTCCCCTTGCCCAGGTTGCGCGCCAGGTCCTCCCAGTGCCTTCCCAGTCCTCCCAGTGCCTCCCAGTGCCTTCCCAGTGTCTCCCAGTGCCTTCCCAGGTCCTCCCAGTGCCTTCCCAGGTCCTCCCAGTGCCTTCCCAGTACCCACCTTGGTCCTCCTGGGTGGCATTGTTGTAGTTGACCTGCTTGTGCACCTGCTTCCCCTTGCCCAGGTTGCATGCCAGGTCCTCCCAGTGCCTCCCAGTGCCTTCCCAGGTCCTCCCAGTGCCTCCCAGTACCTTCCCAGTGCCTTCCCAGGTCCTCCCAGTGCCTTCCCAGTACCCACCTTGGTCCTCCTGGGCGGCATTGTTGTAGTTGACCTGCTTGTGCACCTGCTTCCCCTTGCCCAGGTTGCATGCCAGGTCCTCCCAGTGCCTCCCAGTGCCTTCCCAGGTCCTCCCAGTGCCTCCCAGTACCTTCCCAGGTCCTCCCAGTGCCTCCCAGTACCCACCTTGGTCTTCCTGGGCGGCATCGTTGTAGTTGACCTGCTTGCGCACCCGCTTCCCCTTGCCCAGGTTGCGCGCCAGGTCCTCCTGCTGCTGCTCGTAGTGGTGTCGCAGCAGCTTCTCCCAGTAGTCGGGGTCGACGTTCTCCTCCTGCTTGATGATCTCCCGCTCGATCTCCTCGATCTGCCGGCACACGCACCATCAGCGGCCACCCAGGGCACCCGCCGAAACCCCCTCGGCCTGAGGTTGCCACCTCCAGGTCTGTCATCGTTGGCTCCAGCGTCCCCAGCTCCATCGTTTCCATTGCCCCCATCCCCATCATCCCCACCACCATCACCTCCATCGTCCCCATCGTCCCCCATCTCCTCCATCACTTCCACCTCCATCATGCTCATCACCTCCGTCATCGACATCATGCCCATCCTCATCATCCCCATCATCCCCCATCTCCTCCATCACTTCCACCTCCATCATCCCCATCCTCATCATCTCCATCATTCCCATCTCCACCTCCATCAAATTAATCTCCATTATCCCCATCACCTCCATCATCGACATCACCCCCATCCTCGTCTCCATCATCCGCATCTCCACCTCCATCAGTGATCTCCATCGTACCCACCACCTCCATCTCCATTGTCCCATCACCTCCATTATTCCCACCACCATCACCTCCATCGTCCCCCATCTACTCCATCACTTCCACCTCCATCATCCCCATCATCCTCCATCTCCTCCATCATTTCCACCTCCATCATCCCCATCACCTCCGTCATCGACATCATCCCCATCCTCATCGTCCCCATCATCCCCATCTCCACCTCCATCAGTCAGCTCCATCATCCCCATCACCTCCATCATCATCACCCCCATCCTCATCATATCCATCATTCCCATCTCCACTTCCATCAAAGTGATCTCCATCATACCCATCACCTCCATCTCCATTGTCCCCATCATCTCCATCATTCCCACCACCATCATCCGTCTCTCTTTTGTTTCCATCATCCCCATCCTCACCTCCATCCTCCTCCTCTCCATCATCTCCACCTCCATTGTCCTCATCATCCCCAACTCATTTCCATTGGTCCCATCCCTATTGTCACTGACCGCATCGTTCCCATCTCCGTCATCCCCACTGTGCCCTTCTCCATCGTTCCTATCCTATTGTCACCATCATGTCTATCTCCATCATCCCCATCGTCCCCAACTCCACCATCTCCATTGTCCCCACCATCTCCATCATCCCCATCTTCCTCATCATCTCCATCGTCCCCAAGTCCACCATCTCCATTGTCCCCACCACCTCCATCATCCCCACTCTCCTCATCCCCGTCATCCCCATCATCCCTATCTCCATTATCTCCATCATCCCCATCGTCCCCACCCCCATCATCCCTATCTCCATCATACCTGTTTTCCCCACCTCCATCATGCCCATCGTTCCCAACTCCACCACCTCCATTGTCCTGACCATCTCCATCGTCCCCACCTTCCTCCTCATTTCTATCTCCATCATCTCCAGTGTCCCCATCTCCATTGTCCCCAACTCCACCATCTCCATCATCCCCATTATCCTCAACCCCACCATGGCCATCATCTCCATCTCCGTCATCCCCATCATTCCCACCTGCATCATCTCCATCATTCCCACCTCCATCATCTCTATTGTCCCCACCATCTCCATTGTCCCCATCCCCACTGTCCCCATCATCTCTATCTCCGTCATCCCCATCGTCCCCACCATCCCCATCGTCCCCACCATCTCCATTGTCCCCATCCCCACCGTCCCTATCATCTCTACCTCTGTCATCCCCATCGTCCCCATCTCCGTCATCCCCATCTTCATCGTCCCCACCATCCCCATCGTCCCCATCATCTCCATTGTCCCCATCGTCCCCCATCATTCCCAACTCCACCATCCCCATTGTCCCCATCATTCCCATCTCCACCATCTCCATTGTCCCCACCATCTCCATCGTTTCCATTGTCTCCATCGTCTCCATCATCTCCATCATCCCCACTGACTCCATCGACCCCACTGACTCCACTGTCCCCATCGTCCCCATCATTCCCGTCCCCATCATCCCCAACTCCACCATCTCTGTCATCCCCACCACCTCCATCATCCCCGTCCTGTCCCCCCCTTTCACATCCCACCTCGTGTCCCCGCGTCCCCGTCCCCCGGGCGCACCTTGTCCTCCTCGCGCACGACGTACTGGGCCACCTTGAAGGAGCTGAGGTACTCGTTCATGTTCTGCACGTCGGCGTCGTCGGTGGCATCCTGGTTGCGGTCCAGCAGCCGAGCGATGGCCTCGTTGTCGTAGTGGATGACGCTACTGTCCTCCTCCTTGTTCTCCCCTGCGCCGGCGACACGCCGCTGACACGGCCTGACTTGGTCCAGCAGGGCCTGGCACGGCTCAACATGGCCTTGGCATGCTCCAACACGGCCCCACACGGCCTGGCATGACCTGGTACGGCCCAGCATGGCCCAACGTGGTCCAGCACGGCCCGTTACAGCCCGACAAGGCCTGACGTGGCCCAGCACGGCCTGACGTGGCCCAACATGGTCCAGTGTGGCCCAACATGGTCCAATATGGTCCAACATGGCCCCACACAGCCTGGCATGACCTAGTATGGCCCAGCATGGCCCAACGTGGTCCAGCACGGCCCATTACAGCCCAACACGGCCTGACGTGGCCCAGCACGGCCTGACATGGCCCAACATGGTCCAGTGTGGCCCAACATGGTCCAATATGGTCCAACGCGGTCCAATATGGTCCAACGCGGTCCAACATGGCCCCACACGGCCTGGCATGACCCAACGTGGTCCAGCATGGCCCATTACAGCCCGACACGGCCTGATGTGGCCCAGCACGGCCTGACATGGCCCAACATGGTCCAATATGGCCCAACATGGTCCAATATGGTCCAACATGGTCCAACATGGCCCCACACAGCCTGGCATGACCTGGTACGGCCCAGCATGGCCCAACGTGGTCCAGCACGGCCCGTTACAGCCCGACACGGCCTGACGTGGCCCAGCACGGCCTGACATGGCCCAACATGGTCCAGTGTGGCCCAACATGGTCCAATATGGTCCAACACAGCCCCACACGGTCCAACGTGGCCCCAGACAGTGCAACGTGGCCCCACACGGCCTGACATGACCTGGTACGGCCCAGCATGGCCCAATGTGGTCCAGCATGGCCCATTACAGCCCGACACGGCCTCACATGGCCCAACATACTCCAACATGGCCCCACACAGCCTGACATGACCTAGAACGGCCCAGCATGGCCCAACTTGGTCCAGCATGGCCCAACACAGCCTGACATGGCCCAGCATGGTCCAATATGGCCCAACATGGTCCAATATGGTCCAACATGGCCCCACACAGCCTGGCATGACCTAGTATGGCCCAACGTGGTCCAGCACGGCCCATTACAGCCCGACACGGCCTGATGTGGCCCAGCACGGCCTGACATGGCCCAGCATGGTCCAGTGTGGCCCAACATGGTCCAATATGGTCCAACGCGGTCCAATATGGTCCAACGCGGTCCAACATGGCCCCACACGGCCTGGCATGGCCCAACGTGGTCCAGCACGGCCCATTACAGCCCGACACGGCCTGACGTGGCCCAGCACGGCCTGACATGGCCCAGCATGGTCCAATATGGCCCAACACAGTCCAACATGGCCCCACACGGCCTGGCATGACCTGGTACGGCCCAGCATGGCCCAACGTGGTCCAGCACGGCCCGTTACAGCCCGACACGGCCTGACGTGGCCCAGCACGGCCTGACATGGCCCAACATGGTCCAGTGTGGCCCAACATGGTCCAATATGGTCCAACACAGCCCCACACGGTCCAACGTGGCCCCAGACAGTGCAACGTGGCCCCACACGGCCTGACATGACCTGGTACGGCCCAGCATGGCCCAATGTGGTCCAGCACGGCCCATTACAGCCCGACACGGCCTCACATGGCCCAACATACTCCAACATGGCCCCACACAGCCTGACATGACCTAGAACGGCCCAGCATGGCCCAACTTGGTCCAGCATGGCCCAACACAGCCTGACATGGCCCAGCATGGTCCAATATGGCCCAACATGGTCCAATATGGTCCAACATGGCCCCACACAGCCTGGCATGACCTAGTATGGCCCAACGTGGTCCAGCACGGCCCATTACAGCCCGACACGGCCTGATGTGGCCCAGCACGGCCTGACATGGCCCAGCATGGTCCAGTGTGGCCCAACATGGTCCAATATGGTCCAACGCGGTCCAATATGGTCCAACGCGGTCCAACATGGCCCCACACGGCCTGGCATGGCCCAACGTGGTCCAGCACGGCCCATTACAGCCCGACACGGCCTGACGTGGCCCAGCACGGCCTGACATGGCCCAGCATGGTCCAATATGGCCCAACACAGTCCAACATGGCCCCACACGGCCTGGCATGACCTGGTACGGCCCAGCATGGCCCAACGTGGTCCAGCACGGCCCGTTACAGCCCGACACGGCCTGACGTGGCCCAGCACGGCCTGACATGGCCCAACATGGTCCAGTGTGGCCCAACATGGTCCAATATGGTCCAACACAGCCCCACACGGTCCAACGTGGCCCCAGACGGTGCAACGTGGCCCCATACGGCCTGACATGACCTGGTACGGCCCAGCATGGCCCAATGTGGTCCAGCACGGCCCATTACAGCCCGACACGGCCTCACATGGCCCAACATACTCCAACATGGCCCCACACAGCCTGACATGACCTAGAACGGCCCAGCATGGCCCAACTTGGTCCAGCATGGCCCAACACAGCCTGACATGGCCCAGCATGGTCCAACATAGCCCAATATGGTCCAACACAGCCTCACGTGACCCAATATGGTCCAACGTGGCCCCACACGGCCCAATATGGTCCAACATGGCCCCACACGGCCCAATATGGTCCAACATGACCTAGTACGTCCCAACATGGCCCAACACGGTCCAGCATGGCCCAACACAGCTCAACATGGTCTGACACGGCCCAACACAGCCCAACATGGCCCAACATGGCCCAACACAGCCTGACATGGACCAACATGGACCAGCGTGACCCAACACAGTCCAACGTGACCCAGTACGGTCCAACACAGCCCAATATGGCCTGACACGGCTCAACATGGTCCAACATGACCCAACACAGCCTGGCATGCCCCAACATGGCCGAACATGGCCTGGCACAACCCAACGCAGCCTGACGCGGTCCGGCATAGCCTGATGCGGTCCAGCATGGCCCAGCGTGGCCTGGCACGGCCCAGAATAGCCTGACACACACTGACATGGACTGTCACAGGCTGGTACGGCACGGCACGGCCTCACACACCTGGGCCCCACCTCACGTGACCCATCACAGCCCTGTCACAGCCTCTCACACCCCATCGTGGCCTCACAGCTTCTGTCATAGCCTCACGTGTCCCGTCATAGCCTCACGTGTTCCATCGTGGCCCCACGTGTCCCGCCACAGCCTCACGGGCCCCACCATGTTCTTGCATGTCCCATCACAGGTTTTCATGACCTCTCACAGCTCCATCATGCCCTCACGTGTCCCACCACGGCCTCGCACGTCCCACCATAGCCTCACACATCCCACCACGGCCCCATCATGGCCTCGCACGTCCCACCATGGCCTCAACACATCCCACCACGGCCCCATCATGGCCTCACACGTTCCGTCATGCATTTGCGTAACGTTTCACGGCCTCACGTGTCCTGCCCTGGCCTCACACATCCCCTCACGACCTCAAACATCCCACCATAGCTTTGCATGACCCATCGTGACCTTGCACATCCCACCATGGCTCCGCATGACCCATCGTGGTCCCATCATGACCTCGCGCGTCCCGTCACGGCTTTGCGTGACCCATCGCGACGTCGCACATCCCGTCACGGCTTCGCGTGACCCATCATGACCACATCATGACCTCGCACATCCCATCACGGCTTTGCAATCGCAGTCACAGCCCACCATGGGCTCCCACGTCCTACCACGGCCTCCCACATCTCATCACACCCCACCATAGCCTCCGACGTCCCACCACGGCCTCCGACGTCCCACCATAGCCTCCAACGTCCCACCACGGCCTCCCACATCCCCCCCCAAAGCCCGACACACCCTGTCCCACCCCATCCCCAACCCCGTTGGGTGCTGACCCTCGTTCTCGTCCTTGAAGAGCTCCTCAGTGCCGAACTTGAGGATGTCATCAAGCTCCTGCTTGGACATGGAGCCGGCCTTGGAGCCCAGCCCCGGGCGCACCACCAAGTGCGTCAGCATCATCTTGCGCTTGGCCACCTGCGTGATGCGTTCCTCCACCGACGCGCGCGTGACAAACCGGTAGATCATCACCTTGTTGGCCTGGCCGATGCGGTGCGCCCGGCTGAAGGCCTGCGGGGACAGGGAGGGGTCAGAGAAGGGACGTGGAGATGGGGGACAGGGTGGGGGGACGTCAGGAGGGACACTGTGGTGGGGGACACGGTGAGGGGAAGATCAGAGCAGGGGCACGGCGGTGGGAGAGGTGGTGGGGGACCCGTCAGAGCAGGGCCAAGGCCATGGGGGACATGTCAGAGCAGGGGCACGTTGGTGGGGGACAGGGTGGGGGACCCGTCAGAGCGGGGACAGGGTGGCAGGGGACAGGGTGGGGGGCCCATCAGAGCGGGGACAGCGTGTTGGGGAGAGGGTGGCGGGGACCGCAGGGTGGGGGACCCATCAGAGCGGGGACAGGGTGGCAGGGGACACGCCGGAGCAGGGATGCAGTGGTGGGGGCCGTGGTGGCAGTGGGGGACAGGGACACAGTGGGGGACACAGGGACAGGGCGGGAGAAATGGGGGGAGGTGTTTGGGACAGGGTGCTGGGTGGGTGACACCAGGTGGGTGACACTGGGTGTGTGACAGGGTGCCAGGCGAGTGACAGAGTGCCAAGTGGGTGATGCCGAGCGGCTGACAGGGTGCTGGGGTGGGTGACATGGTGTAGGGTGGGTGACATCAGGTGGGTGACAGTGCTGGGGTGGGTGATGCCAGGTGGGTGACAGGGTGCTGGGGTGGGTGACACCGGACAGGTGACAGGGTGCCGGGTGGGTGCCAGGGTGCTGGGATGGGTGACAGGGTGCCGGGATGGGTGACGCCGGGCGGGTGACGGACCTGGATGTCGTTGTGGGGGTTCCAGTCGGAGTCGAAGATGACGACGGTGTCGGCGGTGGCCAGGTTGATGCCGAGGCCCCCGGCCCGCGTCGACAGCAGGAAGCAGAACTGCTGCGCCCCCGGCGCTGCCCCCCCCGGCGTCAGCGGGGGGGGGGGCCGGCCCCCCCCAAACCCGGGACCCCCCAAACCCCCCGGTGATGCCCCCCCGCGGTGTCAGCAGGGGGGCCAGCCCCCCCAAACCTGGGACCCCCCCAAACCCCCCCGGCGATGCATGGGAGGGTGGCCCCCCCCAACCCAGACCCCCCAAACCCCCCCGCCCAGTGCTGCTGCACCCCAGGAAATTGCCCCCCCCCCCCAAAAAAAAAAAGCACCCTGGGGTGGGGGGGGTGTCCCCCATCCTGCCTGGGGAGGGGTGCAGGGCCCGGATGCCTGGGTCCCCCCCCCCGCAGACAACTGGGTGCCCCCCCTGAATTCCTGGGTGCCCCAGACATCTGGGTCCCTCCCTGGACACCTGGGTGTCCCCCCAAAACACCTGGGTGCCCCCTGAACTCCTGGGTCCCCCTGGACATCTAGGTCCCTTCCTGGACATGTAGGTGCCACCCTGGACACCTGGGTGCCCCCCCCAAAACACCTGGGTGCCCCCTGAACCCTTGGGTCCCTCCCTGGACACCTGGGTGTCCCCCCCAAAACACCTGGGTGCCCCCTGAACCCTTGGGTCCCTCCCTGGACACCTGGGTGTCCCCCCAAAACACCTGGGTGCCCCCTGAACTCTTGGGTCCCCCCTTGACATCTGGGTCCCTCCCTGGACACCTGGGTGTCCCCCCCAAACACCTGGGTGCCCCCTGAACCCTTGGGTCACCCCCTTGACATCTGGGTCCCTCCCTGGACACCTGGGTGTCCCCCCCAAAACACCTGGGTGCCCCCTGAACCCTTGGGTCCCTCCCTGGACACCTGGGTGTCCCCCCCAAACACCTGGGTGCCCCCTGAACCCTTGGGTCCCTCCCTGGACACCTGGGTGTCCCCCCCAAACACCTGGGTGCCCCCTGAACCCTTGGGTCCCCCCTTGACATCTGGGTCCCTCCCTGGACACCTGGGTGTCCCCCCCAAGCACCTGGGTGCCCCCTGAACTCTTGGGTCCCCCCCCCTTGACATCTGGGTCCCTCCCTGGACACCTGGGTGTCCCCCCCCAAACACCTGGGTGCCCCCTGAACTCTTGGGTCCCTCCCTGGACACCTGGGTGTCCCCCCCAAACACCTGGGTGCCCCCTGAACCCTTGGGTCCCTCCCTGGACACCTGGGTGTCCCCCCCCAAACACCTGGGTGCCCCCTGAACTCTTGGGTCCCCCCCTTGACATCTGGGTCCCTCCCTGGACACCTGGGTGTCCCCCCCAAACACCTGGGTGCCCCCTGAACCCTTGGGTCCCTCCCTGGACACCTGGGTGTCCCCCCCAAACACCTGGGTGCCCCCTGAACCCTTGGGTCACCCCCTTGACATCTGGGTCCCTCCCTGGACACCTGGGTGTCCCCCCAAAACACCTGGGTGCCCCAGATGCCCGAGTCCCTCCCGAGACACCTGGGTGCCCCCTTAACTCCTGGGTCCCCCCCTGGACGCTTGGGTCCCCCCGGACACCTGGGTGCCCCCCAGACACTTGGGTGCCCCCTAAACTCCTGGGTGTCCCGGACCGCCCCGAGTCCCCCTGGACACCGGGTCCCCTCCCCGGACACCTGGGTCCCCCCCCGACCGCCCTGGGTGCCCCCCGGACCGCCGGGGTCCTACCGTTGAAGCGGTCGATGGCCTCCTGGCGCAGGGCCCCCGTGATTGCCCCCCGTCGATGCGCTCGTACTTGTAGCCCTCATAGTCCAGAAATCCTCCAGCAGGTCCAGCATCTTCGTCATCTGCGGGCACTGGTTAGACTGGGAGCACCCAAGGGTGCTGGGGGCACCCGATACTGGTTAGACTGGGAGCAGCCATGGGGGGCTGGGGGTAGGCAGTACTGGTCAGACTGGGAGGACCTGGGGGGTGTGGAAGGCACCTGGCACTGGTCAGACTGGGAGCACCCAGCGGGGTTGGGGGCACCTGGTACTGGTCAGACTGGGAAGACCTGGAGGGCTAGGTTGGGTGCTGGTCAGACTGGGGAGCACCCAAGGGTGCTGCGGGCACCCGATACTGGTTAGACTGGAAGCACCCACAGAGGACTGGAACAACCCAGTACCGGTCAGACTGGGAGCACCCAGGGGGGCTGGGGGCACCCAGTACTGGTCAGACTGGGAGGACCTGGAGTGGCTGGGATGTGCTGCTGGTCAGACTGGGAGGACCTGGGGTGGCTGGGATGGGTGCTGGTCAGACTGGGAGCACCCAGGGGTGCTGGGACAGGTGATTGGTCAGACTGGGAGCACCCAGGGGGGGCTGGGGGCACCCAGTACTGGTCAGACTGGGAGGACCTGGGGTGGCTGGGATGGGTGCTGGTCAGACTGGGAGCACCCAGGGGGGCTGGGGGCACCCAGTACTGGTCAGACTGGGAGGACCTGGGGTGGCTGGGATGGGTGCTGGTCAGACTGGGAGCACCCAGGGGGGGCTGGGGGCACCCACTACTGGTCAGACTGGGAGGACCTGGGGTGGCTGGGATGGGTGCTGGTTAGACTGGAAGCACCCACAGAGGGCTGGGGGCACCCAGTACTGGTCAGACTGGGAGCACCCAGGGGGGGCTGGGGGCACCCACTACTGGTCAGACTGGGAGGACCTGGGTGTGGCTGGGATTGGGTGCTGGTCAGACTGGGAGCACCCAGGGGGGCTGGGGGCACCCAGTACTGGTCAGACTGGGAGGACCTGGGGTGCCTGGGATGGGTGCTGGTCGGGACTGGGAGCACCCAGGGGGGCTGGGGGCACCCAATACTGGTTAGACTGGGAGTACCCATGGGGGACTGGGGCTGCCCCCCCCCACCTGGGAGAAGATGAGCACCCAGTGGCTCTGGGGAGGCTGTAGGGGCCCTGGGGTGTGGGGGGGTACACACTGGGGGGGGGGCTGTGGGTGCTGGGGGGGTCCCTGGGGGTCCCGTCCCCCCACCTGGGAGAAGATGAGCACCCAGTGACTCGGGGGGGGATGGGGAGGGTGTAGGTGCCCTGGGGCAGGGTGGTGGGGGGGCTGGGGGGATCTGTGGGTGCTGGGGGGGGTCCCTGGTGGGGGGTCCCTGGGGGTCCCGGCCCCCCCACCTGGGAGAAGATGAACACACCCAGTGACTCTGGGGGGGATGGGGAGGGTGTAGGTGCCCTGGGGCAGGGGTGTGGGGGGGCTGGGGGGATCTGTGGTTGCTGGGGGGGGTCCCCTGGTGGGGGTCCCTGGGGGTCCCGGCCCCCCCACCTGGGAGAAGATGAGCACCCCAGTGACTCGGGGGGGGATGGGGAGGGTGTAGGTTGCCCTGGGGCAGGGGTGGGGGGGCTGGGGGGGGCTGTGGGTGCTGGGGTGGGTCCCTGGGGGGTCCCGGCCCCCCCCACCTGGGAGAAGATGAGCACCCAGTGACTCGGTGGGGGGGATGGGGAGAGGTGTAGGTGCCCTGGGGCAGGGAGTGGGTCCCTGGGGGTCCCGGCCCCCCCACCTGGGAGAAGATGAGCACCCGGTGGTTTTGCTCCTTGAGCTTCCGCAGCATCTTCTGCAGCAGCAGCAGCTTCCCCGAGGCCTTGATCAGGGCCCCCCCCTCGTAGGCGCCGCTCGGCAGCTTCGGGGACTCCTGGGGACGGGGACGTCACCTTCGCCACCTCCCCCCCCGTGTCCCCTGATGGCCCCCAGCCTCCACCCCCTGTCCCGCTCTGCCCCCCCCCCCCCAGGCCCACCTCCCTCTGTCCCCTCTGTGTCCCCTCCATGGGCCTCCAGCCCGGGTCCCCGCTGTGTCCCACGTCCCTCTGTCCCCCATGTCCCCTCCACCTTGTGTCCCCAATGTCCCTCTGTCCCCCCCATGTCCCTCCACCTTGTGTCCCCATGTCCCTCTGTCCCCCCCATGTCCCTCCACCTTGTGTCCCCATGTTCCTCTGTCCCCCCCCATGTCCCTCCACCTTGTGTCCCCATGTCCCTCTGTCCCCCCATGTCCCTCCACCTTGTGTCCCCCATGTCCCTCTGTCCCCCATGTCCCTCTGTCCCCCCCATGTCCCTCCACCTTGTGTCCCCATGTCCCTCTGTCCCCCCCATGTCCCTCTGTCCCCCCATGTCCCTCCACCTTGTGTCCCCATGTCCCTCCACCATGTTCCCCATGTCCCCTCTGTCCCCCCATGTCCCTCTGTCCCCCCCATGTCCCTCCACCTTGTGTCCCCTTTTCACTCCACCATTTGTCCCCATGTCCCTCTGTCCCCCATGTCCCTCTGTCCCCCCCATGTCCCTCCACCTTGTGTCCCCATGTCCCTCTGTCCCCCCACGTCCCTCCACCTTGTGTCCCCATGTCCCTCCACCTTGTGTCCCCACGTCCCTGTCCCCCCCTTGCCCCTCTGTCCCCACCACAGCCCTCCCCCTTGTGTCCCCATGTCCCTATGTCCCTCTGTCCCCCATGTCCCTCCACCCCTGTGTCCCCATGTCCCTGTCCCCTTTTGTTCCTCTGTCCCCACATCCCTCTCCTGTGTGTCCCCATGTCCCATATCCCTCTGTCCCCGATGCCGCTCTGTCCCCACCATGTCCCTCCACCCTGTGTCCCCATGTCCCTCTGTCCCATGTCCCTCATGTCCCCCCCGTGTCCCTCCACCCCACGTCCCTCTACCCCTCCACATCTCTCCAACCTCTCCACGTCCCCACCATGTCCTCCTGTCCCCTCCACGTTCCTCCCACAACCACGTCCCTTGTCCCAAGTCCTCATATCCATGTCCCCTTGTCCCACTATGACCCCAAGTCCCTCCACCCCACATCCCTCTATCCCCCCATGTCCCACGTCCCCTCTGCGTCCCTCCACCCCACATCCCTCTATCCCCCCATGTCCTCTCCCCATCTCTCCACCCGTCCCTCTATCCCCCCCATGTCCCCATGTCCCCCTCCACGTCCCTCCACCCCACGTCCCTCTATCCTCCATGTCCCCTCCATGTTCCTCCCACCCCACGTCTCTCTATCCCCCATGTCCCCTCCACCCCACATCCCTCTATCCCCCCATGTCCCCACGTCCCCTCCACATCCCTCCACCCCACATCCCTCTATCCCCCCATGTCCCACGTCCCTTCCGCGTCCCTCCACCCCACGTCCCTCTATCCCCCCATGTCCCACGTCCCCTCCACGTCCCTCCACCCCACGTCCCTCTATCCCCCATGTCCCCTCCACATTCCTCCACCCCACGTCCCTCTATCCCCCATGTCCCCTCCACATTCCTCCACCCCACGTCCCTCTATCCCCCCATGTCCCCTCCACATCCCTCCACCCCATGTCCCTCTATCCCCCCATGTCCCCCCTCGTCCACCCCATGTCCCCATGTCCCCTCCACGTCCCTCCACCCCACCTCCCTCTATCCCCCCATGTCCTCATGTCCCCTCCACGTCCCTCCACCCTCCATGTCCCCTGACATCCCTCCACCCCCACATCCCTCTATCCCATGTCCCCTCCACGTCCCTCCACCCCATGTTCCTCTATCCCCCCATGTCCCCCTCCACATCCCTCCACCCTCCATGTCCCCACGTCCCCCTCCACGTCCCTCCACCCCACGCCCCTCTATCCCCCCACATCCCCACGTCCCTCCACCCCACATCCCTCTATCCCCCACATCCCTCCATATCCCCATGTCCCCCCACATGTCCCTCCACCCCCCTGTCCCCCTGTCCCCCCCCCGCTGTCCCCGCGTCCCCCACCCACCATGGCGGCGACGGGGAAGAGGTAGGGATGGTTGCAGCACTTCTTCAGGTCCATCATGATGTTGAGCAGCGGACACCTGGTTCCCGCCGCCCCGCGAGTTTCAACGCCTCGAAGTTGCGCGTCAGGATGTACTTGTAGTACTTCCTACGGGGAGGGTCGGTGGGACCCAGGCGTCCGGGTGCCTCCCCACCCCCTCGATCCCGGGGGATCCAGGCGTCCGGGGGGACCCAAGCACCCAGGGGAGGACCCCAGCATACGTCTGCATGGGGCTGAGCTCCACGCAACGAGCTCCACCAACTCCCGCGGATCCCAGTGCCACGGGTGCACCCGTCTCCCATGGATCCAGGCATCCGGGTGCACCCTGTCCCTGGGGACCCCAGGCGTCCGGGTGCCTCCCCACACCCCTCGATCCCGGGGGGACCCAGGTGTCCGGGGGGACCCCAAGCACCCAGGGGAGGACCCCAGCGTACGTCTGCATGGGGCTGAGCTCCATGCAACGAGCTCCACCGACTCCCGTGGATCCCACTGCCTGGGTGCACCCATCTACTGTGGATCCAGGCATCCGGGGGCACCCTGTCCCTGGGGAACCAGGCATCCGGGGTGCCTCCCCACCCCCTTGATCCGGGGGACCCAAGCACCCGGGGGAGGACCCCGGCATACGTCTGCATGGGGCTGAGCTCCACGCAACGAGCTCCACCAACTCCCGCGGATCCCAGTGCCCGGGTGCACCCGTCTCCCATGGATCCAGGCATCCGGGGGCACCCTGTCCCTGGGGACCCAGGCGTCCGGGTGCCTCCCCACCCCTCGATCCCGGGGGACCCAGGCGTCAAGGGGACCCAAGCACCCAGGGGACCTCGGTGTACACCTCCATGGGGCCGAGCTCCACGCAACGAGCTCCACCAACACCAATTCCCACAGATCCCAGTGCCCCGGGTGCGCCTGTCTCCCGTAGATCCAGGCATCCGGGTGCACCCCGTCCCTGGGAACCCAGGCATCTGGGTGCCTCCTCACCCCCTCAATCCCGGGGGACCCAAGCACCCAGGGGAGGACCCCAGCGTACGTCTGCATGGGGCTGAGCTCCATGCAATGAGCTCCACCAACTCCCGCTGATCCCAGTGCCTGGGTGCACCCGTCTCCCATGGATCCAGGCATCTGGGTGCACCCTGTCCCTGGGGACCCAGGCGTCCGGGTGCCTCCCCACCCCTCGATCCCGGGGGACCCAGGCGTCCAGGGGACCCAAGCACCCAGGGGACCCCGGCGTACGTCTGCATGGGGCTGAGCTCCACGCAACGAGCTCCACCGACTCCCACGGATCCCAGTGCCCGGGTGCGCCTGTCTCCCGTAGATCCAGGCATCCGGGGGCACCCCCGTCCCTGGGAACCCAGGCATCTGGGTGCCTCCCCACTCCTCGATCCCGGGGGGACCCAGGTGTCCAGCGTACTTCTGCATGGGGCTGAGCTCGACGCGGACGATGAGCTCCGTCTTGGCCGGCATGTTCTTGAAGACGTCGGCCTTCAGGCGCCGCAGCATGTGGGGACCCAGCAGGTCGTGGAGCTTCTTGATCTGGTCCTCCTTGGAGATGTCGGCAAACTCCTCCAGGAAGCCCTCCAGGTTGCTGGGAGAGGGGGACAATGTGACATGGGGGTGGCGAAGGGACATGGGGACAGGGACGTAGGTGGCCATGATGTAGGGAAAGATAGGGACTGCTGTGACGTGGTGGGGTGAAGGGGGAGGGGGACATGGGGAACGGCCGTGACATGGGGGGACACGGGGACAGCCGTGACGTGGTGGGGTGAAGGAGCAGGGGGACATGGGGACGGCCGTGACATGGGGGGATGCGGGGACAGCCGTGACATGGTGGGGTGAGGGCCAGGGGGACATGGGGACGGCCGTGACATGGGGGGACACGGGGACAGCCGTGACGTGGTGGGGTGAAGGAGCAGGGGGACATGGGGACGGCCGTGGACATGGGGGGGATGCGGGGACAGCCATGACGTGGTGGGGCACAGAGACACGGAGACATGGGGATGGATGGGGGGGGACCCTGGGGGAGAGGACACCAGGGGACACGGGGGGACATGAGGGGGGACAGGGAGGGGACACCAGGGGACACAGGGACACCAGCGGGGACGCAGGGACACACGAGGGACGGAGGGATGCAGGGGGACACAGGGGGGACAGGGGGGATGGGAGGGGATGGAAGGGACCTTGGAGGAGGGGAGGGGACACTGGGGGACACTGGGGGACATGGTGGGGACAGGAAGGGGGGACGCAGGAGCAGCAGGGACACACCAGCGAGGGAGAGATGCGGGTGGATGCAGGGGAATGCAGGGGGGGGACAGGAGGGGGGGGGGACCAGGGGGAGCCCGGGACAGGGGAGGGGACAGGAGGGTACACCAGGGGACAGGAGGGGACATCGGGGGACGTACTTGAAGCGTTCGGGGGTGAGGAAGTTGAGGAGGTGGAAGAGCTCCTCCAGGTTGTTCTGCAGCGGGGGTCCCCGTCAGCAGCAGCTTGTGCTCGATCTTTGTACCCGTTCAGCACCCGAAAAAAACTGGGGGGGCGTCACCCGCGGACCCCGGCGTCCGGGAGAGACCCCCCCCCCGATCCCACCCATGGCACCCATGGGCGCCGGTGTCCGGGGAAGACACCCCCCCCCAAACAGCACCCAGGGACCGAGGTGTCCAGGCACCTACGCCCCAGGGGACCCAGGCATCCGGGTGCCCCCCCCCCGAGAGACCCAGGTAGCCGGGCACCCTTCCCAATGATCCCAGGGCATCCGGGGGGGTGCCGCCCCCCCGTAGAGGAGCCCATGTAGCCGGGCCCCTTCCAATGAGTCCCAGACCTCTGTGGTGCCCCCCACCCTGGGGACCCAACTGGAGTTTCGGCACCCTTCCCAATGACCCCAGGCCTCTGGTCCCTTCCCCAAGGACCCAGACATCCTGGTGCTACCCTTCCCAATGACCCCAGGCATCTGGGTGCCCCCTCCCCAGGACCCCAGCATCGGGGCACCCTTCCCAATGATCCCAGACCTCTGGGTGCCCCCCTCCCCAGGGACCCCAGGGATCTGGGTGCCCTCTCCCCAGGAACTCAGGCATCCAGGCACCCTTCCCAATGATCCCAGATCTCTGGGTGCCCCCTTCCCAATGACCCCAGGCCCCTGGGTGCCCCCCACCCTGGGGACCCAAGGTGTTTGGGCACCCTTCCCAATAACCCCAGGCCTCCGGGTGCCCCCTCCCCAAGGACCCAGGCATCCGGGCACCCTTCCCAATGATCCCAGATCTCTGTGGTGCCCCCTTCCAATGACCCCAGACCTCTGGGTGCCCCCTCCCCAGGGACCCAGGCATCCAAACACCCTTCCCAATGATCCCAAACCCTCCGGGTGCCCCCTTCCCAATGACCCCAGACGTCTGGGTGCCCCTTCCCCACGGACCCAGGCGTCGGGGCACCCTTCCCAACGATCCCAAACCCTCCGGGTGCCCCCTTCCCGATGACCCTGGACCTCCAGGTGCTCCCTCCCCAGGGACCCAGGCATCCGGGCACCCTTCCCAATGACCCCAGGCATCTGGGTGCCCCCTCCCCAGGGACCCCAGGCATCCGGGCACCCTTCCCAACGATCCCAGACCCTCCGGGTGCCCCCTTCCCGATGACCCTGGACCTCCGGGTGCTCCCTCCCCAGGGATTCAGGCATCCGGGCACCCTTCCCAACGATCCCAAACCCTCCGGGTGCCCCCCACCCCAGGGATCCCGGCGTCGGGGCACCCTTCCAACGATCCCAGACCCTCCGGGTGCCCCCTTCCCGATGACCCTGGACCTCCGGGTGCTCCCTCCCCCAGGGATTCAGGCATCCGGGCACCCTTCCCAACGATCCCAAACCCTCCGGGTGCCCCCCACCCCAGGGATCCCGGTGTCGGGGCACCCTTCCCAACGATCCCAGACCCTCTGGGTGCCCCCTTCCCGATGACCCTGGACCTCCGGGTGCTCCCTCCCCAGGGATTCAGGCATCCGGGCACCCTTCCAACGATCCCAAACCCTCCGGGTGCCCCCACCCCAGGGATCCCGCGTCGGGGCACCCTTCCCAACGATCCCAGACCCTCCGGGTGCCCCCCACCCCAGGGACCCCGGCGTCCGGGCACCCTTCCCAACGATCCCAGACCCTCCGGGTGCCCCCCCACCCCCAGGGACCCCGGCGTTGGGGCACCCTTCCCAACGATCCCAGACCCTCCGGGTGCCCCCCACCCCAGGGACCCCCGGCGTCGGGGCACCCTTCCCAACGATCCCAGACCCTCCGGGTGCCCCCCACCCCAGGGACCCCGGCATCCGGGCACCTTGGACTGGTTGTTCTTGAGGCGGGTGGGCCTCGTCCACCACGAGGCAGGCCCAGCGGATGGAGCCCAGCGCCGCCTGGTCGATGGTGATCAGCTCGTAGGACGTCAGCAGCACGTGGAACTTCACCTGCGCCTCCCGCTGTCGCGGTCGTCAGCACCCATGGGTCCTCCCGGGGACCCCGGGAGGGTCGGGGAACCCCGACACCCTGCATCACCACCACCCGCCACCCCCGATTCCGCCCGGGATTCTGGCGGACAGGGCACCCCCGATCCCTCCGCATCTGGCCGCCGCAGCACCCCGATCCCTCCTGGGATCCTGGCATCTGGCCACCCCAGCACCCCAATTTCCCCCAGGACCGCGGCATCTGGGGCACCCTGACCACCTGGGACCCCAGCATCTGGCTACGCCAGCACCCCGTTCCCCCCTGGGACCCCAGCGGCCGGCGCACCCGCACCCCTTGCACCCCCACCCTCTGCCACCCTAATTTCCCGCAGGACTCCGGAGGTTGGGGCACCCTGAACCCCTGCACCCCCACTCCTGCGCACCCTGATCTCCCCCGAGACCGTGGCATTGGGGCACCCCAAACCCCTGGCACCCAAACCCCTCCGGTGACCCCAGTATGCGGTCGCCCCTCTGCACCCCAATCCCAGAGACTGTCACATCTGGGGTACCCCCAACCCCCCCGGCACCCTGACCCGCCCCACACTCCCATGTCAGGCCACCGCTGCACCCCGACACCCCCCCAGGACCCCACTGTCCAGGTCACCCCCAGCACCCCAACCCCCTGAGGACCCAGGCGTCCAGGTCACCCCCTGGCACCCCAACCCCCCCGAGATCTGGTGACCCCCCCGCCCGGGTCACCCCCAGCACCCCAATGAGGGGACCCAGGTGTGTCCAGGTACACCCCCCCCAACCCCAAAGGGACCCAGGTGTCAGGGCGCAGCCCCCTGACACCCCCAAAGGGGACCCAGGCATCTGGGTGCAGCCCCCCCACACCCTAAAAGGGACCCAGGTGTACAGATGCAGCACCCCCACACCCTAAAAAGGACCCAGGCATCTGGGTGCAGCACCCTGACACCCTAAAAGGGACCCAGGTGTCAGGGTGCAGCCCCCCCACACCCTAAAAAGGACCCTGGCAGCTGGGCGCAGCGCCCCCACACCCTAAAGGTGGACCCAGGTGTCGGGGTGCAGCCCCCCCACACCCAAAAAAGGACACTAGCGTCTGGGTGCAGCCCCCCCACACCCTAAAAGAGACCCAGGTGTCAGGGTGCAGCCCCCCCCACACCCTAAAAGGGACCCAGGCAGCTGGGCGCAGCCCCCTGACACCCTAAAGGGGACCCAGGTGTATGGGTGCAGCCCCCCCCACACCCAAAAAAGGACACTAGCGTCTGGGTGCAGCCCCCCCACACCCTAAAAGAGACCCAGGTGTCAGGGTGCAGCCCCCCCACACCCCTAAAAGGGACCCAGGCAGCTGGGCGCAGCCCCCTGACACCCTAAAAGGGACCCAGGTGTCGGGGTGCAGCCCCCCCCACACCCTAAAAAGGACCCAGGCGTACGGGTGCAGCCCCCTGACACCCTAAAAAGGACCCAGGTGTTGGGGTGCAGCCCCCCCCACACCCTAAAAAGGACCCAGGTGTACGGGTGCAGCCCCCCCACACCCTAAAAAGGACCCAGGTGTACGGGTGCAGCCCCCCCACACCCTAAAAAGGACCCAGGTGTTGGGGTGCAGCCCCCCACACCCTAAAAAAGACCCAGGTGTACGGGTGCAGCCCCCCCACACCCTAAAAAGGACCCAGGTGTACGGGTGCAGCCCCCCCACACCCTAAAAGGGACCCAGGTGTTGGGGGTGCAGCCCCACACACACACCCCCAAAGGGACCCAGGCAGCTAGGCGCAGCCCCCCACACCCTAAAAGGGACCCAGGTGTATGGGTGCAGCCCCCCCGCCACCCTAAAAAGGACCCAGGTGTCGGGGTGCAGCCCCCCCACACCCTAAAAGAGACCCAGGTGTCGGGGTGCAGCCCCCTGACACCCAAAAGAGGACACTAGCGTCTGGGTGCAGCCCCCCCCCCCCAAAAAAAAGGGACCCCGGTGTCCGGCTCACCTTCATCTTGAAGGCCTTCTTGCCCCCCTTCATGGCGTTGTCGTCGAAGGAGAACTCGTTCTCGCGGATGATGGCCCGGCTGTCCTTGTCCCCGGTGTAGGTGACGACATAGAAGGCGGGGGCCCACATCTGGAACTCCCGCTCCCAGTTGATGATGGTGGAGAGCGGGGCGCTGACGAGGAACGGGCCCTTGGTGTGGCCCTGGGGGACAGCGCGTCACACGGGGACACGGGGACGGGGCCCTTGGGGGACGTGGGGACAGTGTGACACAGGGGGATGGGGGGGGTGGCGTGGGACTGGGGCCTTGGGGGATGTGGGGCACACGGGGACAGAGTGGGAGGGGGCCTTGGGGACAGTGGGGCACACAGAGTGGGAGGGGGCCTTGGGGACAGTGGGGCACATGGGGACAGCGTGGGAGGGGGCCTTGGGGACAGTGGGGCACATGGGGACAGCGTGGGATGGGGCCTTGGGGACAGTGGGGACAGTGGGGCACATGGGGATGGTGTGGGAGGGGGCCTTGGGGACAGTGGGGCACACAGAGGTGAGAGGGGGGCCTTGGGGACAGTGGGGCACATGGGGACAGTGTGGGAGGGGGCCTTGGGGACAGTGGGGCACACAGGGACAGAGTGGGAGGGGGCCTTGGGGACAGTGGGGCACACGGGGATGGTGTGGGATGGGGGCCTTGGGGACAGTGGGGACAGTGGGGCACACGGGGATGGTGTGGGATGGGGCCTTGGGGACAGTGGGGACAGTGGGGCACATGGGGATGGTGTGGGATGGGGCCTTGGGGACAGTGGGGACAGTGGGGCACATGGGGATGGTGTGGGATGGGGCCTTGGGGACAGTGGGGACAGTGGGGCACATGGGGACGGTGTGGGATGGGGCCTTGGGACAGTGGGGCACATGGGGACAGAGTGGGAGGGGGCCTTGGGGACAGTGGGGACAGTGGGGCACATGGGGACAGCGTGGGACGAGGCCTTGGGGACAGTGGGCCACACAGAGTGGGAGGGGGCCTTGGGGACAGTGGGGCACATGGGGACAGCGTGGGAGGGGGCCTTGGGGACAGTGGGGCACACGGGGACAGCGTGGGACGAGGCCTTGGGGACAGTGGGTCACACAGAGTGGGAGGGGGCCTTGGGGACAGTGGGGCACACGGGGACAGAGTGGGATGGGGCCTTGGGACAGTGGGCCACACAGAGTGGGAGGGGGCCTTGGGGACAGTGGGGCACATGGGGACAGTCGTGGGACGAGGCCTTGGGGACAGTGGGCCACACAGAGTGGGAGGGGGCCTTGGGGACAGTGGGGTACATGGGGACAGTGTGGGCCATGGCGCGTGACACCAGGACCAGGTGGAAGATACCAGGACCAGGTGGGTGACACTGGGGCCAGGTGGGTGACACCAGGGGCCAAGCAGGTGACACCAGGATCAGGAAGGTGACACCAGGGGCCAGGTCAGTGACACGGGGAGGAGACTCCAGGACCCAGGCAGGTGACACCAGGGGCCAGATGGGCAACACGGGGGCCAGGCGGGTGACACCAGGGCCAGGTAGGTGACACCAGGACCAGGTGGTTGGCACCAGGGATCAATGTGGAGGCACCAAGGCCAGGTAGGTGACACCAGGGCCAGGCGGGTGACACCAGGGGCCAGGCGGGTGACATGGGGGTCAAGTTGGAGGCACCAGGGCCAGGAGGGTGACACCAGGGCCAGGAGGGTGACACCAGGGGCCAAGCGAGCGGCACCAGTGCCAGGTGGGTGACACCAGCGCCATGTGGGTGACGCCAGGGGCCATGTGGGTGACACAGGGGTCAAGGTGAAGGCACCAGGGCCAGGTAGGTGACACCAGGGGCCATGTGGGTGACACCAGGGCCAGGTAGGTGACACCAGGGGCCAGGCAGGTGACATGGGGGTCCAGGTGGAGGCACCAGGGCCAGGAGGGTGACACCAGGGGCCAGGCAGGTGACACCAGGGGCCAGGCAGGGTGACATGGGGGTCAAGGTGGAGGCACCAGAGGCCAGGAGAGTGACACCAGGGCCAGGCAGGTGACACCAGGGGCCAGGCAGGTGACATGGGGGTCAAAGTGGAGGCACCAGAGGCCAGGAGGGTGACACCAGGGCCAGGCAGGTGACACCAGGGGCCAAGCGAGCGGCACCAGCGCCAGGTGGGTGACACCAGGGACCAGGTGGGTGACACAGGGGTCAAGGTGGAGGCACCAGGGCCAGGAGGGGTGACACCAGGGGCCAGGTAGGTAACACCAGGGCCAGGAGGGTGACACCAGGGGCCAGGCAGGTGACACCAGGGGCCAGGCAGGTGACATGGGGGTCAAGGTGGAGGCACCAGGGCCAGGAGGGTGACACCAGGGGCCAGGCAGGTGACACCAGGGGCCATGTGGGTGACACCAGGGCCAGGTAGGTGACACCAGGGCCAGAAGGGTGACACCAGGGGCCAAGCGAGCGGCACCAGTGCCATGTGGGTGACACCAGGGGCCATGTGGGTGACACAGGGGTCAAGGTGAAGGCACCAGGGCCAGGAGGGTGACACCAGGGGCCAAGCGAGCGGCACCAGCGCCAGGTGGGTGACACCAGCGCCAGGTGGGTGACGCCAGGGGCCATGTGGGTGACGCCAGGGGCCAGGCGAGAGAGCGACCTTACCTCCTTGTAGAGGGAGTAGAGGAAGACGATGGTCAGGATGGTCTTGCCCAGCCCCATCTCGTCGGCCAGGATGGTGTCGGTGCTCTGCGCCCAGGAGAAGCGCAGCCAGTTCAGCCCCTCCAGCTGGTAGAGGTGCAGGGTGCCGCCCGTCGCCGTGATGAACCGCGGCTGCGTCTCGTACTTCACCGTCGGCTGCCGGGAGAAGCCGGGGCAGGGGAGGGGGAAGAGGGTGTCAGTGGGTGGGGGGGACCCAGGCATCTGGGTGGTCAAACCCACCCCCCCGTGCACCCCAGGGGGTCACTGACGCCATGAGAAGTGGGTGTACTGGACCCCCCCGTGCACCCCAGGGGGTCACTGACGCCATGAGAAGTGGGTGTCTGGACCCCCCCAGTGCACCCAGGGGGTCACTGATGCCATGAGAAGTGGGTGTCAGGGTGTCTGGACCCCCCCCCGTGCACCCCAGGGGGTCACTGACGCCATGAGAAGTGGGTGTCTGGACCCCCCCGTGCACCCCAGGGGGTCACTGACGCCATGAGAAGTGGGTGTCTGGACCCCCCCGTGCACCCCAGGGGGTCACTGACGCCATGAGAAGTGGGTGTCGGGGTGTCTGGACCCCCCCCGTGCACCCCAGGGGGTCACTGACGGCATGAGAAGTGGGTGTCGGGGTGGATGGACCCCCCCCCATGCACCCCAGGGGGTCACTGACGCCATGAGAAGTGGGTGTCGGGGTGTCTGGACCCCCCCGTGCACCCCAGGGGGTCACTGACGCCATGAGAAGTGGGTGTCTGGACCCCCCCAGTGCACCCCAGGGGGTCACTGACGCCATGAGAAGTGGGTGTCGGGGTGGCTGCACCCCCCCGTGCACCCCAGGGGGTCACTGATGCCATGAGAAGTGGGTGTCGGGGTGGATGGACCCCCCCGTGCACCCCAGGGGGTCACTGACGCCATGAGAAGTGGGTGTCGGGGTGGCTGCACCCCCCCGTGCACCCCAGGGGGTCACTGATGCCATGAGAAGTGGGTGTCGGGGTGGATGGACCCCCCCGTGCACCCCAGGGGGTCACTGACGCCATGAGAAGTGGGTTGTCGGGGTGTCTGGACCCCCCCGTGCACCCCAGGGGGGTCACTGACGCCATGAGAAGTGGGTGTCGGGGTGGCTGCACCCCCCCCCGTGCACCCCAGGGGGTCACTGACGCCATGAGAAGTGGGTGTCGGGGTGGCTGCACCCCCCCGTGCACCCCAGGGGGTCACTGACGCCATGAGAAGTGGGTGTCGGGGTGGATGGACCCCCCCGTGCACCCCAGGGGGTCATGGTCACTGATGTCATGAGAAGTGGGTGTCGGGGTGTCTGGACCCCCCCGTGCACCCCAGGGGGTCACTGATGCCATGAGAAGTGGGTGTCGGGGTGTCTGGACCCCCCCCGTGCACCCCAGGGGGTCACTGATGCCACTGAGGTGCCGGGCGACCCGGGTGTCCGGAGGGGACCCAGGCATCCAGGGGTGGGGGGACGCAGGGGTGGGGGGGGGACACCCAAGGGTCCATGGGGGGCACCTAGGGGTGGGGGGGATGACCCAGTTTTGGGGGGCACCCCAGCTTCTAGGGGGACCCAGGCAGCCGGGGGACACAAGGGTCCATGGGGGGGCACCCAGGAGTTGGGGGGGGGCACAGTTTTGGGGGGGCACCCAGGTATTTGGGGGAGAGAAGGGTCCATAGGGGACACCCAGGAGTAGTGGGGGACCCACGTTTCTGGGGGGACCCAGACATCTGGGGGGGGGACACCCAGGGGTCCATGGGGACCCAGTTTTGGGGGGCACCCAGGCTTCTAGGGGGATCCAGGCATCTGGGGGACACAAGGGTCCATGGGGGACACCCAGGGGTAGGGGGGGGACCCAGATTTTTGGGGGGACCCAGACATCTGGAGGACCCACGGGTCCATGGGGGGGGACCCAAGGGTGGGGGGGACCCAAGGGTGGGGGGGGACACAGGCATCTGGGGGGACCCAGGTGTCCGGGGAGGGGACCCAGGCGTCCAGGGGACCCAAGGGTCCATAGGGGGGACCCAGGGGTGCAGGGGGGACCCAGGGGTGCATGGGGGGGGACCCAGGGGTGGGGGGGACACCCAGGGGTCGGGGCACTCACGTCGTTGGTGGGGGAGTCGGGGGGTCCCTCCCCCGGCGTCTCCTTCTTCTTCTTCTTGTAGCGCCGGGGCTGGGCCGGGTCCTCCCCCATGAACACCTCCCTGGGGACACGGGGGGGACATGGGGACACCAAGAGGGGACAGGACACCGGGGGGACACAGGGATATGGGGGGACGGGGGGACACAGCAGGAGACAGGGGGCATGGGGACACCGGGGGGGACGGGGACACAGAAAGACATGAGGACATGGGGGGACACAGTGGGAGATGGGGGGCACAGGGATGCCGGGAGGGATGGGGACATGGGGGGGGACACAGGGACACGGAGGGACAGCGGGGGACACGGAAGGACATGGGGGGGGGACACCGGGGGGGACAAGGAGACGGGGAGGGACACAGACATGAGGTGACACAGTGGGAGACGGGGGGCACAGGGACACCAGGAGGGATGGGGACATGGGGGGGGACACAGGGACACGGAGGGACAGCGGGGGACACGGAAGGACATGGGGGGGGGACAAGGAGACGGGGAGGGACACAGACATGAGGTCATGAGGGGACACAGTGGGAGACGGGGGGCACAGGGACGCCGGGGGGGATGGGGACATGGGGGGGGGGACAAAGGGACACGGAGGGACAGTGGGGGACACAGAAGGACATGGGGGGGGGACACCGGGGGGGACAAGGAGACGGGGAGGGACACAGACATGAGGGGACACAGTGGGAGACGGGGGGCACAGGGACACCAGGAGGGATGGGGACATGGGGGGGGGACACAGGGACACGGAGGGACAGTGGGGGACACGGAAGGACATGGAGGGGGGGACACCGGGGGGGACAAGGAGACGGGGAGGGACACAGACATGAGGTGACACAGTGGGAGACAAGGGACACAGGGACACCAGGAGGGATGGGGACATGGCAGGGGACACAGAGACATCAGGGGGGACACAGGGACACGGAGGGGACAGACACAGACATGAGGACATGGGGACAACACAGGGACACACAGCAGCATGAGGACATTGGGGGACTCATGGGGACATGGGGGTACATGGCCGGTAGGCATGTCCTGTGTCCTGTGTCCCTGTGACCCTGTGTCCCCATGTCCCCAACCTCACCAGTGCTTCCAGTAGGCGTGTCCCCATGTCCCCCCACGTCCCCATGTCCCCTCACGTCCCCATGTCCCCTCACGTCCCCCCTATGTCCCCATGTCCCCCCACATCCCTCACTGGTGCTTCCAGTAGGCATGTCCCCGTGTCCCCCCACGTCCCCATGTCCCCCCACGTCCCCATGTCCCCTCACATCCCCCCTATGTCCCCATGTCCCCCCACATCCCTCACCAGTGCTTCCAGTAGGCATGTCCCCGCGTCCTCCCCATGTCCCCGCGTCCCTCACCAGTGCTTCCAGTAGGCATGTCCCTGTGTCCCCCCCTGTGTCCCCATGTCCCCCCCGCGTCCCCACGTCCCTCACCGGTGCTTCCAGGAGGCATGTCCCTGTGTCCCCACCTGTGTCCCCGTGTCCCCCCCATGTCCCCATGTCCTTCACCGGTGCTTCCAGTAGGCATGTCCCCATGTCCCCGTGTCCCCACGTCCCTCACCGGTGCTTCCAGTAGGCATGTCCCCGTGTCCCCCCATGTCCCCGTGTCCCCCCCATGTCCCTCCCATGTCCCCGTGTCCTTCACCGGTGCTTCCAGTAGGCATGTCCCCATGTCCCCCCATGTCCCCGTGTCCCCACATCCCTCACCGGTGCTTCCAGTAGGCATGTCCCCGTGTCCCCACCTGTGTCCCCGTGTCCCCCCCGTGTCCCCGTGTCCCTCACCGGTGCTTCCAGTAGGCATGTCCCCATGTCCCCCCATGTCCCCACATCCCTCACCAGTGCTTCCAGTAGGCATGTCCCTGTGTCCCCACCTGTGTCCCCATGTCCCCCCCGTGTCCCCCCCATGTCCCCACGTCCCTCACCAGTGCTTCCAGTAGGCATGTCCCCGTGTCCCCCCATGTCCCCGTGTCCCCCCATGTCCCCCCCGTGTCCCCACATCCCTCACCGGTGCTTCCAGTAGGCATGTCCCCGTGTCCCCCCCTGTGTCCCCATGTCCCCCCTGTGTCCCCACATCCCTCACCGGTGCTTCCAGTAGGCATGTCCCCATGTCCCCCCATGTCCCCGTGTCCCCCCCATGTCCCTCCCATGTCCCCGTGTCCTTCACCGGTGCTTCCAGAAGGCATGTCCCCGTGTCTCCCCCTGTGTCCCCGTGTCCCCCCCGTGTCCCCATGTCCCTCACCAGTGCTTCCAGTAGGCATGTCCCCGTGTCCCCACGTCCCTCACCGGTGCTTCCAGTAGGCATGTCCCCATGTCCCCCCATGTCCCCATGTCCCCACATCCCTCACCAGTGCTTCCAGTAGGCATGTCCCTGTGTCCCCACCTCTGTCCCCGTGTCCCCCCCGTGTCCCCACATCCCTCACCGGTGCTTCCAGTAGGCCAACTTGTGGAGGTCGTAGTCAGGGATGGGCATCTCGTCTCCTCCCAGGTGGCCTGGTCGTTAGGGCAGGTCCCGCCACTTCACCAGGTAGTGGTACTGCCCCTTCCGGTCCACGCTGCGTGGCACGCCGTCACGCACCGCACCGGGCACCCGGGGGACACCGGGCATGGCGGTGGGGGGGAAAACCAGCACCCAGGGGGGCAACGGGCACCCAAGGGACACCGGGCATGGGGAGGGCAATGGGCACCCAGGCGGGCAGCGGGCAGCCGGGGGACATTGGGCACAGGGGGGACAACCGGCACCCAAGGGACACCGGGCATGGGGAGGGCAACGGGCACCCAGGGGGACAACGGGCACCCAGGGGGGACAACGGGCACGGGGGGGTCAACCGGCACCCAGGGGGGCAACAGGCACCCAGGGGACACCGGGCACAAGGGTGGCAACGGGCACCTGGAGGACACCAGGCATGGGGGGGCAACCAGCACCCAGGGGGGCAGTGGGCACCCCAGGAGTGGTTGGGCACCCAAGGAACAATGGCCACTGTGGGGACACCGGGCACCCAGGGGACAATGGCCACTGTGGGGACACCAGGCATTGTGGGGACACCGGGCACCTGGGAAGCAACAGGCACCCAAGGGACACCAGGCATTGTGGGGACACCGGGCACCCGGGAAGCAACAGGCACCCAAGGGACACCAGGCATTGTGGGGACACCGGGCACCCGGGAAGCAACAGGCACCCAAGGGACACCAGGCACCATGGGGACACCGGGCACCCATGGGGACAATGAGCACTGTGGGGACAACAGGCACCCAGGGGACAACGGCCACCACAGGGACAACGGGCATCGTGGGGACACTGAGCACCCAGGGGGACATGAGTAATATGGGACACCAGGCACCCACGGGACACCACGGGTGACAGCTGGCACCCATGGGGACACCGGGCACCCAGGGACACAGGGCACCACAGGTGACAGCAGGCAGCCATGGGGACACCAGGCACGCTCGGGGACACTGAGCCTCCTGGGTGACAGCAGGCACCTATGGGGACCACGGGCACCCACGGGGATGCCAGGCACCCACAGGTGACAGCAGCAGGCATCCATGGGGACATCGGGAACCCCAAGGGACACGGGGACAGCCAGGGACAACATGGGGCCAGGCAGGGGTTGCCATGTGCCACCAGGGCGTGGGTGACAGCGGGGCAGGCACCCAAGTGCCACCAGGGGTCACCTGCTGTCACCGGCATCACCTGCTGCCATCAGGGAGGCACTGGGGACACCCCAGCGCAGGGGTCACCTGGGGACACGGGGTCACTGGGGACAGGGACACATGGACAGGGCACGGGGTCACCTGGGGAGACGGGATCACCCGGGGACAGGGACACACGGACAGGACACGGGGTCACCTGGGGACACAGGGTTACTGGGGACAGGGACACACGGACAGGACACGGGTAACCTGGGGACACAGGGTCACCTGGGGACAGGGACACACAGATAGGACACGGGGTCACCTGGGGACATAGGATCGTCTGGGGACAGGGACATAGACAGGACATGGGGTCACCTGGGGACACAGGGTTACTGGGGACAGGGACACACGGACAGGACACAGGGTCAATTGGGGACACAGGGTCACCTAGGGACAGGGACACACAAACAGGACACGGGGTCATGTGGGGACATAGGGTCACCTGGGGACAGGGACACACGAGACACACAGGACACGGGGTCATGTGGGGACATAGGGTCACCTGGGGACAGGGACACAGCCAGGACATGGGGTCACCTGGGGACACAGGGTCACCTGGGGACAGGGACACATAGAACACGGGGTCACCTGGGGACACAGGGTGACCTGGGGACAGGGACACACGGACCGGACATGGGGTCACCTGGGGACACAACACAGGGTCATCTGGGACAGGGACACAGCCAGGACATGGGGTCACCTGGGGACACGGGGTTACTGGGGACAGGGACACATAGAACACGGGGTCACCTGGGGACACAGGGTGACCTGGGGACAGGGACACACGGACTGGACATGGGGTCACCTGGGGACACGGGGTTACTGGGGACAGGGACACATAAACAGGACACGGGGTCACCCGGGGACACGGGCAGACAGGACACAGGGTCACCTGGGGGCATGGGGTCACCTGGGGACAGGGACACACAGACAGGACATGGGGTCACGTGGGGACACGGGGTCACCCGGGGACAGGGACAGACAGACAGGACACAGGGTCACCTGGGGACAAAGGGTCACCTGGGGACAGGGACACCCTGAAGGGCCACGGGGTCACCTGGGGACAGTGCCTGACTGCTCCCAATGGGGTACGGGGGGCACCCATGGGTGCTGGGGGTGTCCTTAGAGGACCCGAGGGTGCCCAGAGTGTCCCCACGGGTGCCAGCGGTGTCCCCAAACCCCACCCAGGCGCTCCTGCAGCCCCCGTACCAATGCCACCCATCCCCTCCCAATTTGGGGGGTGGGCTGTGGGGTTCCCCAGTGCTGGGGGGCACCCATGGGTGCTGGGAGTCCTCCTGGGTACGGAAGGGCACCCATGGGTGCTGGGGGTGCCCTTAGAGGACCCAAGGGTGCCCCGATTGTCCCCACGGGTGCCAGCGGTGTCCCCAAACCCCACCCAGGCACTCCCCAAACCCCTACACCCGTGGCACCCAGGCTCCTCCCATTTGGGGGTGCTGTGGGAGTTCCCCAGCGCCGGGGGGCACCTATGGGTGCTGGGGGTGCCCTTAGAGGGCCCAAGGGTGCCCAGAGTGTCCCCACGGGTGCCAGCGGTGTCCCCAAACCCCACCCAGGCGCTCCCGCAGCCCCCGTACCAATGCCACCCATCCCCTCCCAATTTGGGGGTTGGGCGCTGTGGGGAGTCCCCCCCTCCCAGCTCCACGTAGCACCCATGGGTGCTGCCCCACCTGTGGTTGATGATGCGGTGCACCGTCATCCACTCGGGTTTGATGCCGTAGCGGTAGAATCGCTCCTCCATCCCCCCAAAAAGGGGGTCCCCCCCTGCCCCCGTTTTTCACTCTTGGGGTCGTCGTCCCCCGAGCCGTAGTCGAGGGGGGGGGGCTCGTCCATGTCATTCTTCCGCTGGTAGTTGCGGTACATCACCAAGTGGAAGATCTCCAGCTGGGGGGGGGACACGGGGGGGGGCACCCCCAAATTAGATTGGGGGGCAAGCACCCCACCCCACACCCCCCAAAAGGGCTCCTGGAAGAGGGGGGTGAGGAATGGGGGTGCGGCCCCTCTCCCCCGCCCTGGGGATGGGGGTGTCTTGGGGGGGGGGGGGGGAAGCGCTGCACATCACGGCATCCCCAAAGTGGGGATGGTGGGGGGGTCCCCAAAACTGGGGACCCCCCTCCCAGCTGGGAAAAACGGGGTGTCCCCAGCCCTGGGAACCCCCCAGGTCCCCCAGCTGGGAAAATTGGGGTGTCCCCAGTCCTGGGGAACCCCCTGGTGCCCCCCACCTGAGTATATTGGGGTGTCACCAGCCCCAGGCCCCCCCCGGTTTGGTATATTGGGGTGTCCCCAAGCCTGGGGACCCCCCAGCTGGAAAATCGGGGTGTCCCCAGTCCTGGGGAACCCCCCTGGTCCCCCCACCTGAGTATATTGGGGTGTCACCAGCCCCAGGCCCCCCCCAGGTGGGTATATTGGGGTGTCCCCAAACCTGGGGACCCCCCAGCTGGGAAAAAACGGGGTGTCCCCAGCCCTGGGGGATAGGTCTATCAATGCACCCTAATATCGGGGCCCCCCCAGGGGGGTAGATGGGGGTCCCCCCAATATCTGCCCCCCCCCAGCAGGGTAGATGTGGGGCTCCCCCAGTATCAGGTCCCCCCAAGTTGGTTATATCAAGACACCCCGATATCGGGGCCCCCCCCGGGGGGGTGGATGGGGGCCCCCCCAGCATCAGGTCCCCCTAAGCTGGGTCTACCAAGACACCCCGATATCGGGGGCCCCCCCCCAAGGGAGTAGATGCCCCCCCCCCCAGTATCAGGTCCCCCCAAATTGGTTATATCAAGGCACCCCGATATCGGCCCCCCCCAGGGGGGTAGATGGGGTCCCCCCCCAGTATCAGGGCCCCCCCAGTGGGGTGGATGGGTCCCCCCCAGTATTAGGAGCCCCCCACACTGGGTTCTATCAAGACACCCCGATATCGGGGCCCCCCCAGGGGGTAGATGGGGGACCCCCCCAATAATGGCCCCCCCCCCGAGGAGTAGATGGGTCCCCCCCAGTATCAGGGCCCCCCCAGGGGGGGAGATGGGGTCCCCCCCCAGTATTAGGAGCCCCCCACACTGGGTTCTATCAAGACACCCCGATATCGGGGCCCCCCCGGGGGTAGATGGGGACCCCCCCCAATAATGGCCCCCCCCAGAGGAGTAGATGGGTCCCCCCCAGTATTGGGGCCCCCCCGGGGGGGAGATGGGGACCCTCCCAATACTGCCCCCCCCCCAGGGGAGTAGATGGGTCCCCCCCCAGTATTGGGCCCCCCCCCCCCGGGGGGTGTGGATGGGCCCCCCCCCAGTATCGGGGTACGCAGGGGCCCCCCCATACCTGCAGCTCCTTGATCCAGGAGCAGTGCCAGTAGGAGAGCCCCACCCACTTGACGAAGAACTCCCGCTCGGAGCGGCCCTGCAGCGCCGGGGGGGGCCCCTCGGGGGGGGGCCCCGGGGGGGCCACGGGGGGGGGCGGCTCCCCCCACCGCCAGTACAGGATCTTCTGCACCCGCCCCTTCAGCACTGGGCACTGCGGGGGGGGGGACATGGGGACAGCAGGGTTGGGGACGAGGGGGGGGACATGGGGACAGCAGGGTTGGGGACGGGGGGGGGGGGACAGGGGGATGAGGGGTTGGGGACGAGGGGGGGGACATGGGACAGCAGGGTTGGGGACGGGGGGGGACAGGGGGATGAGGGGTTGGGGACGAGGGGGGGGGACGGGGATGAGGGGTTGGGGATGAGGGGGGGGACATGGGGACAGCAGGGTTGGGGACGAGGGGGGGGGACATGGGGACAGCAGGGTTGGGGATGGGGGGGGGACAGCAGGGTTGGGGACGAGGGGGGGGGACAGGGAGATGAGGGGTTGGGGACGAGGGGGGGGGGACATGGGGACAGCAGGGTTGGGGACGAGGGGGACATGGGGACAGCAGGGTTGGGGACAAGGGGGGGACATGGGGATGAGGGGTTGGGGACGAGGGGGGGGACATGGGGACAGCAGGGTTGGGGACGAGGAGGGGGACATGGGGACAGCAGGGTTGGGGACAAGGGGGGGACATGGGGATGAGGGGTTGGGACGAGGGGGGGGACATGGGGACAGCAGGGTTGGGGACGAGGAGGGGGACATGGGGATGAGGGGTTGGGGACGAGGGGGGGGGACATGGGGACAGTAGGGTTGGGGACGGGGGGGGGACAGGGAGATGAGGGGTTGGGGACGAGCGGGGGGACGGGGATGAGGGGTTGGGGACGAGGGGGGGGGACATTCGGACAGCAGGGTTGGGGACGAGGGGGGGGACATGGGGATGAGGGGTTGGGGACGAGGGGGGGGACATGGGGACAGCAGGGTTGGGGATGGGGGGGACAGGGGGATGAGGGGTTGGGGACGAGGGGGGGGACATGGGGACAGTAGGGTTGGGGACGGGGGGGGACAGGGAGATGAGGGGTTGGGGACGAGGGGGGGGGATGGGGATGAGGGGTTGGGGACGAGGGGGGGGACATGGGGACAGCAGGGTTGGGGATGGGGGGGGGACAGGGGGATGAGGGGTTGGGGACGAGGGGGGGGACATGGGGACAGCAGGGTTGGGGACGAGGGGGGGGGACATGGGGACAGCAGGGTGGGGGACGAGGCGGGGATGTGGGGACGGGGGGGTCAGGGGGACACAGGGACAGGGGGTTGGGGACGAGGAGGGGGACATGGGGACGGCGGGGTTGGGGACGGGGGGTGTCAGGGGGGACACGGGGACAGCCACACAGTCATGTGTGTGTCACACACACACCCCCACACACCCAGAGCACCCGGGGGGGGGGGCAGGTCCTCACCCCAAGGGGTGGCTGTCCCCCGCCCTGTCCCCAAGGTCGCCCCTGTCCCTGTCCCAGCCAGTCCCTGTCCCCACCAGGTCCTGCCCCTGTCCCCAGCCTTGAGCCACCCCTGTCCCCATCCTTGTCCTGTCCCTGTCCCCATCAGGTCCCACTGCTGTCCCCAACCTCGAGCCACCCCTATCCTCACCCCTGTCCCCAGCCGGTCCCTGTCCCCACCAGGTCCTGCCCCTGTCCCCAACCTTGAGCCACCCCTGTCCCCATCCCCTGTCCTGTCCCTGTCCCCATCCCTGTCCTGTCCCTCATCCCAGCAGGTCCCTGTCCTGTCCCCCTCGCTGTCCCCCTCGCATTCACCATCTTCTCTTTGTCCCATCCCATCCCTGTCCCCGGCCCCACCAGGTCCCCGTCCCACCCCTCTCCTGTCCCCACCAGGTCCCTGTCCCATCCCCATCCCTGTCCCCATCCCTGTCCCCATCCCCACCAGGTCCCTGTCCCACCCCTGCCCCCCCAGGTCCCTGTCCCATCCCCATCCCCATCCCTGTCCCCACCAGGTCCCTGTCCCACCCCTGCCCCCCAGGTCCCTGTCCCATCCCTGCCACTGTCCCCATCCCCACCAGTCCCTGTCCCACCCCTGCCCCCCCAGGTCCCTGTCCCATCCCTGCCACTGTCCCCATCCCCACCAGGTCCCTGTCCCACCCCTGTCCCCCCAGGTCCCTGTCCCATCCCTGCCACTGTCCCCATCCCCACCCAGGTCCCTGTCCCACCCCTGTCCCCCCAGGTCCCTGTCCCATCCCTGCCACCGTCCCCATCCCTGTCCCTGTCCCCACCAGGTCCCTGTCCCATCCCTGCCACTGTCCCCATCCCTGTCCCCGTCCCCACCAGGTCCCCATCCCTCTCCTGTCCCCACCAGGTCTGTGTCCCATCCCTGTCCCCACCAGGTCCCTGTCCCATCCCCATCCCTGTCCCCGTCCCCACCAGGTCCCTGTCCCATCCCCATCCCTGTCCCCATCCCTGTCCCCAGCCCCACCCCTGTCCCCCCCAGGTCCCTGTCCCATCCTCATCCCTGTCCCCGTCCCCACCAGGTCCCTGTCCCATCCCTGCCACTGTCCCCATCCCTGTCCCCAGCCCCACCAGGTCCCTGTCCCCCCCCTGTCCCCCCCAGGTCCCTGTCCCATCCCCATCCCTGTCCCCAGCCCCACCCCTGTCCCCCCCAGGTCCCTGTCCCATCCTCATCCCTGTCCCATCCCCACCAGGTCCCTGTCCCATCCCTGCCACTGTCCCCATCCCTGTCCCCAGCCCCACCAGGTCCCTGTCCCCCCCCTGTCCCCCCCAGGTCCCTGTCCCATCCCCATCCCTGTCCCCATCCCCACCAGGTCCCTGTCCCACCCCTGTCCCCTCCAGGTCCCTGTCCCACCCCTGCCACTGTCCCCATCCTCACCAGGTCCCTGTCCCACCCCTGTCCCCTCCAGGTCCCTGTCCCACCCCTGCCACTGTCCCCATCCCTGTCCCTGTCCCCACCAGGTCCCTGTCCCACCCCTGCCACTGTCCCCATCCCTGTCCCCAGCCCCACCAGGTCCCCGTCCCACCCCTCTCCTGTCCCCCCCAGGTCCCTGTCCCATCCCCATCCCTGTCCCCGTCCCCCCCAGGTCCCTGTCCCATCCCCATCCCTGTCCCCGTCCCCACCAGGTCCCTGTCCCACCCCTGTCCCCCCAGGTCCCTGTCCCACCCCTGCCACTGTCCCCATCCCTGTCCCTGTCCCCACCAGGTCCCCATCCCACCCCTCTCCTGTCCTCACCAGGTCCCTGTCCCACCCCTGCCACTGTCCCCATCCCTGTCCCCATCCGCACCAGGTCCCCGTCCCATCCCTCTCCTGTCCCCACCAGGTCCCTGTCCCATCCCTGCCACTGTCCCCATCCTGTCCCCATCCCCACCAGGTCCCTGTCCCACCCCTGCCACTGTCCCCATCCCTGTCCCCATCCCCACCAGGTCCCTGTCCCACCCCTGCCACTGTCCCCATCCCTGTCCCCATCCGCACCAGGTCCCCGTCCCATCCCTCTCCTGTCCCCACCAGGTCCCTATCCCATCCCTGCCACTGTCCCCATCCCTGTCCCCATCCCCACCAGGTCCCTGTCCCACCCCTGCCACTGTCCCCATCCCTGTCCCCATCCCCACCAGGTCCCTGTCCCATCCCTGCCACTGTCCCCATCCCTGTCCCCGTCCCCACCAGGTCCCCATCCCACCCCTCTCCCGGCCCCGTCCCTGTCCCCATCCTCACCAGGTCCCCGTCCCATCCCTGTCCCCGTCCCCACCAGGTCCCCATCCCACCCCTCTCCCGGCCCCGTCTCCTGTCCCCCCCCCGCGGCCCGGTGTCCCCGTACCGTGCAGCGGGGACAGAGCCACTCGCCGTTGGGGACCTCGGGCAGGGGGGGGTTGAGGCAGTGGATGTGGTAGGAGGAGACGCAGGCGTCGCAGCAGAGCAGCTCCCCCCCGTCCTTGCACACCCGGCAGTACTCCATGTGGTCGTCCTCCTCCTCCTTCTCCCCTTCCTCCTCCTCCTCTTCCTCCTCCTCCTCCTCCTCCTTCGCTTCCCACTGCACCCCCTCCTTCTCCTGAGAAACACACGGCGTCAGGCGGCCCGAACCTCCTGGGGACGGCCCCGGAACAGCACCCAGGGACACCCAAACCTCCTGGGGACACCCAACCTCCTGGGAACACCCTGAGGGACACCCAAACCTCCTGGGGACACCTTGAGGGACACCCAAACCTCCTGGGGAACACCCTGAGGGACACCCAAACCTCCTGGGGACGGCCCTGGAACAGCACCCAGGGACACCCGAACCTCCTGGGGACGGCCCCGGAACAGCACCCAGGGACACCCCGAACCTCCTGGGGACACCCAACCTCCTGGGGACACCTTGAGGGACACCCAAACCTCCTGGGGACAGCCCCGGAACAGCACCCAGGGACACCCGAACCTCCTGGGGACACCCAAAGCTCCTGGGGATGCCCTGAGGGACACCCAAAGCTCCTGGGGACACCCTGAGGGACACCCAACCTTCTGGGGACACCTTGAGGGACACCCAAAGCTCCTGGGGACGCCCTGAGGGACACCCAACCTTCTGGGGACACCTTGAGGGACACCCAAAGCTCCTGGGGACGCCCTGAGGGACACCCAAAGCTCCTAGGGACACCCTGAGGGACACCCAACCTTCTGGGGACACCTTGAGGACACCCAAAGCTCCTGGGGACGCCCTGAGGGACACCCAACCTCCTGGGGATGCCCTGAGGGACACCCAACCTCCTGGGGATGCCCTGAGGGGCACCCAAAGCTCCTGGGGATGCCCTGAGGGGCACCCAAAGCTCCTGGGGACGCCCTGAGGGACACCCAACCTCCTGGGGACGCCCTGAGGGACACCCAAACCTCCTGGGGACAGCCCCAGAACAGCACCCAGGGACACCCAAACCTCCTGGGGACACCCAACCTCCTGGGGACACCCTGAGGGACACCCAACCTCCTGGGGACGCCCTGAGGGACACCCAAACCTCCTGGGGACACCAAGGGACACCCAAACTCCTGGGGAGAGCCCCAAAACAGCACCCAGGGACACCCAAAGCTCCTGGGGACACCCTGAGGGACACCCAGGATCCCCTTAAGGACCCCAAATCCCCCCAGGATCCCCCTAGGGACCCCCAAACCCCCCCAGGGACCCCCAAATTGCCCCCAGGATCCCCCTAGTGACCCCCAAATCCCCCCAGGATTCCCCTAGGAACCCCCAAACCCCACCAGGGACCCCCAAACTGCCCCCAGGATCCCCCTAGGGACCCTCAACCCCCCAGGATCCCCCTAGTGACCCCCAACCCCCCCCAGGGACCCCCAAACTGCCCCCAGGATCCCCCTAGTGACCCCCAAACCCCCCCAGGGACCCCCTAGGGACCCCCAAACCCCCCCAGGGACCCCCTAGTGACCCCCAACCCCCCCCAGGACCCCCTAGTGACCCCAGGATCCCCCTAGGGACCCCCAAACCCCCCCAGGGACCACTTAGTAACCCCCAAAACCCCCAGGGACCCCCTAGAGATCCCCAAACTCCCCCTAGGGACCCCCAAATCCCCCCAGGATCCCCCTAGGGACCCCCAAACCCCCCCCAGGGACTCCCAACCCCCCCCAGGGACCCCCTAGTGACCCCCAACCCCCCCCAGGGACCCCCTAGGGACCCCAGGATCCCCCTAGGGACCCCCAAACCCCCCCAGAGACCACTTAGTAACCCCTAAAACCCCCAGGGACCCCCTAGAGATCCCCAAAGCCCCCCAGGGACCACTTAGTAACCCCTAAAACCCCCAGGGACCCCCTAGAGATCCCCAAACCCCCCCAGGGACCCCCTAGGGACCCCCAAATCCCCCCAGGATCCCCCTAGGGACCCCCAAACCCCCCCCAGGGACCCCCTAGTGACCCCCAACCCCCCCCCAGGGACCCCCTAGTGACCCCAGGATCCCCCTAGGGACCCCCAAACCCCCCCAGGGACCACTTAGTAACCCCCAAAACCCCCAGGGACCCCCTAGAGATCCCCAAACCCCCCCAGGGACCCCCAAACTGCCCCCAGGATCCCCCTAGGGACCCCCAACCCCCACCCAGGGACCCCCTAGGGACCCCCAAATCCCCCCAGGATCCCCCTAGTAACCCCCAACCCCCCCCAGGGACCCCCAAACTGCCCCCAGGATCCCCCTAGGGACCCCCAAACCCCCCCAGGGACCGCTTAGTAACCCCCAAAACCCCCAGGGACCCCCCAGAGATCCCCAAACTCCCCCTAGGGACCCCCAAATCCCCCCAGGATCCCCCTAGGGACCCCCAAACCCCCCCCCAGGGACCCCCTAGTGACCCCCAACCCCCCCCCAGGGACCCCCTAGTGACCCCCAAAACCCCCAGGGACCCCCTAGAGATCCCCAAACCCCCCCAGGGACCCCCTAGAGACCCCCAAACCCCCCAGTACTCCCCCCCAGAGCCCCCCCATCCCACAGCTCACGCAGTGGGGGCAGCTCCAGCGTCCCTCGGGCGCGCGGTCGAGCTCGGGGTCGAGGCAGACGAGGTGGTAGGCGCGGGGACAAGTGTCGCAGAGGATGATCTCCCCGCCCTGCTGGCACACCTCGCAGTAGTCCTGGTGGTCCGTCTCGTAGCCGTCCCCCTCCTCCTCCGGCCCCGGCCCTGCGGGGACGCCACGCACCACCCGGATTGACACGGGGTGGGGGGGGGGCGCTGGGGGAGGGAGCGCCAGGGACAGGGGGATGGGGACATGGGAGCGCTGGGGACCCTGGGGATGGGGACAGCAGGGGACAGGGGCACTGGGAGCACTGGGGATGGGGACACCCAGGGATGGGGGTGCTGGGGATAGCAGGGGACAGTGGGGGACAGTGGGGGACAGGGGTACAGAGGGTGATGGGGACAGCGGGGGACAGATGCACTGAGGGCACTGGGGATGGGGTCAGTGGGGGACACAGGTGCTGGGGATGGGGACAGCAGGGGACAGGGGCACTGGGAACACTGGGAATGGGGACACCCAGGGACAGGGGCACTGGGGATGGGGACAGCAGGGGACAGTGGGGGACAGGGGCACTGAGGGTGATGGGGATGGGGTCAGTGGGGGACACAGGTGCTGGGGATGGGGACAGCAGGGGACAGGGGCACTGGGAGTACTGGGAATGGGGACACCCAGGGACAGGGGCGCTGGGGATGGGGACAGCAGGGGACAGGGGCACTGAGGGTGATGGGGACAGCGGGGGACAGGGGCACTGAGGGCACTGGGTATGGGGACAGTGGGGGACAGGGGTGCTGAGGGTGATGGGGACAGCGGGGGACAGGGGCACTGAGGGCACTGGGGATGGGGACAGCAGGGGACAGGGGCACTGGGAGCACTGGGGATGGGGACACCCAGGGATGGGGGTGCTGGGGATAGCAGGGGACAGCGGGGGACAGTGGGGGACAGGGGTACCGAGGGTGATGGGGACAGCGGGGGACAGATGCACTGAGGGCACTGGGGATGGGGACAGTGGGGGACACAGGTGCTGGGGATGGGGACAGCAGGGGACAGGGGCACTGGGAGCACTGGGGATGGGGACACCCAGGGACGGGGGTGCTGGGGATGGGGACAGCAGGGGACAGTGGGGGACAGGGGCACTGAGGGCACGGGGGATGGGGACACCCAAGGACGGGGGCGCTGGGGACATTGGGGGACAAGGGCACTGAGGATGGGGGCAGCAGGGGACAGTGGGGGACATGGGCACTGAGGGTGATGGGGACAGTGGGGGACAGGGGCACTGAGGGCACTGGGGATGGGGACAGCGGGGGACACAGGTGCTGGGGATGGGGACAGCAGGGGACAGGGGCACTAGGAGTACTGGGAATGGGGACACCCAGGGACAGGGGCACTGGGGATGGGGACAGCAGGGGACAGCAGGGGACAGGGGCACTGAGGGTGATGGGGATGGGGACAGTGGGGGACACAGGTGCTGGGGATGGGGACAGCAGGGGACAGGGGCACTAGGAGTACTGGGAATGGGGACACCCAGGGACAGGGGCACTGGGGATGGGGACAGCAGGGGACAGTGGGGAACAGGGGCACTGAGGCTGATGGGGACAGTGGGGGACAGGGGCACTGAGGGCACTGGGTATGGGGACAGCGGGGGACAGGGGCACTGGGGGCACTGGGTATGGGGACAGTGGGGGACAGGGGTACTGGGGATGGGGACAGCAGGGGACACAAGGACACCAGGGATGGGGACACCAGGGGATGGGGGCATCAGCACATCAGGGGACAGGGAAATGGGGACACGGGGACACTAAATGCCCAGGAGAGATGGTGGGGACAGGGACGGGGACACGGCTACACCCCTCAGAAGCAGCCGGGGGCTGGGGACCCCCCGGACGCCACCACCGACACGGGGAGGGGACCGAGGACCCCGCTCAGGGGGACACCACGGACTCGGGGACCCCGGGTGACAACTTGGGGACACCGGGTGGGGTGTGGGGTGTCTCACCGTGCGCGGGGCGCCACGCCCGTCCCCACGGGGCCGCGCTCCCGGCTGAGGCCGGCGCAGGGGGCTGCAAGGAGAGAGGGGAGGGGACGGGGGCGTCACCCGGCGTCCCCGCCGGCGTGGGGTCTGGGGAAGGGGGGTGGTGGTGGCACCCGGGGGCCGGTGACACTTGGGGACACTCACCCTTCTTCTTCTTGCGGCCGGGACGTCCCCGCTTGAGCTTCTTCAGGCGGGTGGCGGGGTCGGGGCGGGCGGTGGCACCCAGCACCCCTGGGCTCTCGGCGTCCGACTCCTCCTCCGCCTCCCCCGCGTCCTCGCTCTGCCCGGGGACAGCGGGTGACATCGGGGAGAGCGGGTGACACCGGGCGGCATAGGGGACAGTGGGTGGCATCGGGAGACAAGGAGACGCAGGGGACCAGGCGGTGGGGGGGACAGGGAGACACGGGGAGCGGTGGTGGGATGGGGCCGTGGGGTGGGGTGCCACCGCTTGGGGACACTTTGGGGACAGGAGGGGACCCAGGCATCCGGGCCCTACCGAGCTGCTCTTCTTGCGTTTGCCACCCAGGACGCCCAGTTTGATCTTCAGCGGCGCCATCTTCCTCCCCTTCATCTTCCTCTTCAGCTCCGGCACCCGCGGGCTCTTGCTGCGCTTCTTGTGGCCGGGACCTGGCGGGGGGACGCAGGCGTTCGGGGACGGGGGGACCCAAGCATCCAGGCGCCCCTTTCCCCAGCCCCGTGAGGAATCTAGGGACACCCCCCTCCCCAAATCCCCCCAGGATCCCTCTAGGGACCCCCCCAAACTCCCCCAGGGACCCCCAACCCACGAGGACACAAGCATCAGGGCACCCCCTCCCCAAACCTGGCGAGGACCCAGGCACCCGGAGGGGGGACCCAGGTGTGCGGGCACCCCCACCCTAGCTACATGAGGACCCAGATGTTTGGGGACCCCCTCCCCAAACCCGGCGAGGACCTGGGGGGCACCCACCTTTGCCCTCCTTGGTCTTGGCCTTGCGCAAGGGAGGGGGGGGCGCTTCGGGGGCCACGGCGGCCACGGCGGCAGACACCTGCTCGGCCACGGCGGCGGCAGCGGCGGCGGCGGCGGCGGCCACGGCGGCGGCGGAGCCCTTGAAGGGGTTGTTGGCGCTGAACTCCCGCCACTTGGCCCCCAGGATGGTCATCATCTTCGACATGGGGATTTTGGGGTTCTTCTTGGCGATCAGGGGCCTGATGGGGAGGGAGGGAGGGAAGGAGGGAGGTGGGCGGGACCCTCCAGGACCCTGAGGTGCCCCCCCAGCTCCTCAAGGGGCACTCCAGCACCCTGAGATGCCCTAAAAGGACCCCCACCAGCACCCTGAAACATTCCCCAGCACCCAGAAGGACCCTTCAGGACTCTGAGGTGCTCCCCCAGCTCCCCAAGGGGCCCTCCAGCACCCTGAGACGCCCTAAAAGGACCCTCAGCAACACCCTGAAGTGTTCCCCAGCACCCAGAGGGACCCTCCAGGACCCTGAGGTGCCCCCCAGGACTCCAAGGTGCCCTTCAGCACCCTGACATGCCCTAAAAGGACCCCCACCAGTACCCTGAAACATTCCCCAGCACCCAGAAGGACCCTTCAGGACCCTGAGGTGCTCCCCCAGCTCCTCAAGGGGCCCTCCAGCATCCTGAGATGCCCTAAAAGGACCCCCAGCAACACCCTGAAGCGTTCCCCAGCGCCCAGAGGGACCCTCCAGGACCCTGAGGTGCCCCCCCAGTACCCTGAGATGCCCTAAAAGGACCCCCACCAACAGCATGAAATGTCCCCCAGCACCCAAAGTGACCCTTCAGGACTCTGAGGTGCCCCCCAGGACTCCAAGGTGCCCTTCAGCACCCTGACATGCCCTAAAAGGACCCCCACCAGTACCCTGAAACATTCCCCAGCACCCAGAAGGACCCTCCAGGACCCTGAGGTGCCCCTCCAACTCCCCAAGGTGCCCTCCAGCACCCTGACATGCCTTAAAAGGACCCCCACCAGCACCCTGAAGCGTCCCCCCAGCACACAGAGGGACTCTCCAGGACCCTGAGGTGCTCCCCCAGCTCCTCAAGGGGCCCTCCAGCACCCTGAGATGCCCTAAAAGGACCCCCACCAGCACCCTGAAGCGTCCCCCAGCACACAGAGGGACCCTCCAGGACCCTGAGGTGCCCCCCAGTACCCTGAGATGCCCTAAAAGGACCCCCACCAACAGCATGAAATGTCCCCCAGCACCCAGAGGGACTCTCCAGGACCCTGAGGTGCCCCCCCAGCTCCTCAAGGGGCCCTCCAGCACCCTGAGATGCCCTAAAAGGACCCCCACCAGCACCCTGAAGCGTCCCCCAGCACGACCCTCCAGGGCCCTGAGGTGCCCCCCAGGGTGCTCCCCCAGCCCCACCTCATGAACTGGCTGAAGGCCTTGTAGTTGGTGAGGGTGTGATAGTCCTCCTCGGTGAAGACATGGTCCACGTCCTCCAGCCCCCAGGCCCCCAGCAGCTGCGCCGAGGACTTCTGCTCCACCGCCTGCGCCGGGGAGAGGGGGGACACGGGGGGACAGAGGGGGGGGACACGGGCAGGCCATGGCGGGGACACGGTAGGGACCGACACAGAAGCAGACAGGAATAAGGACAGAGAGGACGAGGAGACGTGTCACCTGCTGGGACACCCACAGGCCCCAAGACAGGTGACGGGACCCCCACAAGGACCCCCATGGGCGACAGGACCCCCATGGGCACCCATGTGAGTGATGGACCCCCACAATGGCCCACACGAGCGATAGGACCCCCCACAGGCACCCACACAGGGACCCTCAGGGGCACCCACATGGGCGACAGGACCCCCACGGGCACCCACATGGCAATGGGACCTCCACGGGACCCCCACGAGGACCCCCACCGGTGTTGGGACCCCCCATGGGTGCCCACACAGGTGACGGGACCCCCCCACGGGTCCCCCCCACAGATGACATGACCCCCATGGACCCTGACAGGGGGATGGGACCCCCATGGCGACCCACATGGCAATAGCACCCCCATGGGTGATGGGGGTACCCACATGGATGACAGGATCCCCATGGGCCCTGACACGGAGAGGGGACCCCCAGGCACCCACATGGGTGACAGGACCCCCACAAGGACCCACATGGGTGACAGGACCCCCACAAGGACCCCGACATGGTCAACGAGACCCCCACGGGTGTCAGGACCCCCACAGTGATGGGACCCCCCCCATGGGTCCCCACACAGGGCAGCACTGGGGGCCCCCAGGTGCCCACCCAACCCACCAAGTGCCCCCCACCCACGGGTGCCCCCCAGCCGTACCTTCACCTTCTGCCCCCCCTCCTCATCGGCCTTTTTCCGTCTCTTCGTCTTCTTCTCCTTCTTCTCGCGGTGCTTCCGCCGCCGCTTCCTGGCCGCCCCCCCGGAGTCACTGCCGCCGCTCTCCGACTTCTCCCGGTACTCTTCCCGCTGGTATTCCTCCCGTTCCGACTCCAGCTCATCCTCGCTCACCTGAGACCACCGCCCACCGCTTGTCCTCGGGGCCCGTCAGCCGCCCCGAGACCCCCATCAGCCGCCCCGAGACCTCCATCAGCCGCCCCAGGACAACATCAGTCACCCCCAACCCCGTCAGCCCCCCCAGAACCCCCGTCAGCCCCCCAGGACCCCCGTCAGCCCCCCAGGACCCCCGTCAGCCGCCCCCAACCCCGTCAGCCGCTCCAAGACCCCCATCAGCTGCCCCAGAACCCCGTCAGTTGCTCCAGGACCCCGTCAGTCACCCCGGGACCCCAATAGCCACCCTGAGACCCCCATCAGCTGCCCCAGGACCCCGTCAAGCCGCCCTGAGACCTCCATCAGCCGCCCCAGGACAACGTCAGTCACCCCCAACCCCGTCAGCCCCCCCAGAACCCCCATCAGCTGCCCCAGAACCCCGTCAGCCGCCCCAGGACCCCGTCAGCCGCCCCAGGACCCCCGTCAGCCGCCCCCCAACCCCGTCAGCTGCCCCAGAACCCCGTCAGCTGCCCCAGAACCCCGTCAGTCACCCCAGGACCCCAATAGCCACCCCGAGACCCCCATCAGCTGCCCCAGGACCCTGTTGTTGTCCCCATACCCTGTCAGACACACCCAGGCCCCATCAGCCACCCTGAGACCCTGTCAGTCGCCCCCAGCCCTGTTGGCCGCGCTGAGAGTCTGTCACCCATCCCCAGACCCCGTCACCCATCCCCAGACCTTGTCCATCGACCTGAGACCCTGTCAGCCACCCTGAGATCTCCATCAGCCGCTGCAAGACCCCATCAGATGCCCCCCAAGAGTCTGTCACCCATCCCCAGACCCCATTAGCCATCCCCAGGGCCTGTCATCCACCCCGAGACCTCCATCAGTCATCCCCAGACCCCATCAGCCACCCCAACACCCCATCCATCGTCCCCAGACCCCATCAGCCACCCTGAGAGTCTGTCACCCGTCCCCAGACCCCATCCATCGTCCCCAGACACCGTCACCTGCCCTGAGAGTCTATCACCGTCCCCAGACCCCATCCATCGTCCCCAGACACCGTCAGCTGCTCTGAGAGTCTGTCACCCATCCCCAGACCCCATCCATCGTCCCCAGACACCGTCACCTGCCCTGAGAGTCTATCACCGTCCCCAGACCCCATCCATCGTCCCCAGACACCGTCAGCTGCTCTGAGAGTCTGTCACCCATCCCCAGACCCCATCCATCGTCCCCAGACACCGTCAGCCACCCTGAGAGTCTGTCACCCGTCCCCAGACCCCATCCATCGTCCCCAGACACCGTCAGCCACCCTGAGAGTCTGTCACCCGTCCCCAGACCCCATCCATCGTCCCCAGACACCGTCAGCCACCCTGAGAGTCTGTCACCCGTCCCCAGACCCCATCCATCGTCCCCAGACCCCATCAGCTGCTCTGAGAGTCTGTCACCCATCCCCAGACCCCATCCATTGTCCCCAGACACCGTCAGCTGCTCTGAGAGTCTGTCACCGTCCCCAGACCCCATCCATCGTCCCCAGACACCGTCACCCGCCCTGAGAGTCTGTCACCCGTCCCCAGACCCCATCCATCGTCCCCAGACACCGTCACCCGCCCTGAGAGTCTGTCACCCATCCCCAGACCCCATCCATCGTCCCCAGACACCGTCACCCGCCCTAAGAGTCTATCACCGTCCCCAGACCCCATCCATCGTCCCCAGACACCGTCAGCTGCTCTGAGAGTCTGTCACCCGTCCCCAGACCCCATCCATCGTCCCCAGACACCGTCAGCCATCCTGAGAGTCTGTCACCCATCCCCAGACCCCATCCATCGTCCCCAGACCCCATCAGCTGCTCTGAGAGTCTGTCACCCATCCCCAGACCCCATCCATCGTCCCCAGACACCGTCAGCCACCCTGAGAGTCTGTCACCCGTCCCCAGACCCCATCCATCGTCCCCAGACACCGTCACCCGCCCTGAGAGTCTGTCACCCATCCCCAGACCCCATCCATCGTCCCCAGACACCGTCAGCTGCTCTGAGAGTCTGTCACCCATCCCCAGACCCCATCCATTGACCCCAGACACCGTCAGCCACCCTGAGAGTCTGTCACCCATCCCCAGACCCCATCCATTGACCCCAGACACCGTCAGCCATCCTGAGAGTCTGTCACCCATCCCCAGACCCCATCCATCGTCCCCAGACCCCATCAGCTGCTCTGAGAGTCTGTCACCCATCCCCAGACCCCATCCATCGTCCCCAGACACCGTCAGCCATCCTGAGAGTCTGTCACCCATCCCCAGACCCCATCCATCGTCCCCAGACACCGTCAGCTGCTCTGAGAGTCTGTCACCCATCCCCAGACCCCATCCATCGTCCCCAGACACCGTCACCCGCCCTGAGAGTCTGTCACCCGTCCCCAGACCCCATCCATCGTCCCCAGACACCGTCACCCGCCCTAAGAGTCTATCACCGTCCCCAGACCCCATCCATCGTCCCCAGACACCGTCACCCGCCCCTGAGAGTCTGTCACCCGTCCCCAGACCCCATCCATCGTCCCCAGACCCCATCAGCCACCCTGAGAGTCTGTCACCCATCCCCAGACCCCATCCATCGTCCCCAGACACCGTCAGCCACCCTGAGAGTCTGTCACCCGTCCCCAGACCCCATCCATCGTCCCCAGACCCCGTCAGCCACCCTGAGAGTCTGTCACCCATCCCCAGACCCCATCCATCGTCCCCAGACCCTATCAGCTGCTCTGAGAGTCTGTCACCCATCCCCAGACCCCATCCATCGTCCCCAGACACCGTCACCCGCCCTGAGAGTCTGTCACCCATCCCCAGACCCCATCCATCGTCCCCAGACACCGTCAGCCACCCTGAGAGTCTGTCACCCGTCCCCAGACCCCATCCATCGTCCCCAGACCCCGTCAGCCACCCTGAGAGTCTGTCACCCATCCCCAGACCCCATCCATTGACCCCAGACCTTGTCACCCGTCCCCCAGACCCCATCAGCCGCAGCAGGAGGACCCAGGTGTCCGGGCCTGGCGCAGCCCCCCACCCCAGCCGGGAGGACCCAGGCGTTCGGGCAGGACATCCCGGGGGAACTCACCAGTTTTTTCCGTTTCCGTGGTTTTCCGGGTTTATTTTCCTTCTGCTTCCGGGGGCCCCGTTTCTTCTTCTTCACCCCCAGGGCCCCCTCAAGGCCCCGCAGCAGCTCGTCGTCACCATCTGCGGGGACACAGCAGCCTGAGCCACGGGGACAGGGACACGTGCTGGCGGCTGACAGGGACGGGTGGCTGTGCGAGGTCCCCTCTGCAGCCACTGGGACGGTGACATGCATGAAGGTGGGTGATGGGGACAGTCAGCAGCACCAAGGTCCCCTCTGCGGCCACCCAGACGGTGAAATGGAGGAAGATGGGGACAGGGACGTGTGGCCACAATGAGGACCCCTCCGTGGCCACCAAACCACTGACACACGCAGAGGCAGGTGACAGGGACAAGCAGCCACACTGAGGTCCCCTCCACAGCCACCAAGACGGTGACACACAGAGGAAGACAGGTGATGGCCACAGAGGTCCCTTCCGTGGCCACCAACCCACTGACACACGCAGAGGCGGGTGATGGGGACAGGCGGACACGTTGAGGTCCCCTCTGAGGCCACCAGGATGGTGACACACAGCAAGACAGGTGACAGGGACAAGCAGCCACACTGAGGTCCCCTTCGAAACCACTGACACGGTGACACACATGAAGACGGGTGACAGCCACAGGTGGCCACGCTGAGGTCCCCAGGATGGGGACACACAGGGAAGCAGGTGACGGGGACAGTCAGCTGCACTGAGGTCCCCTCCATGGCCGCTGGCTTGCTGACAGGCAGTGAGGCGGGTGACAGGGACAGGCGGCCACACCGAGGTCCCCTCTGTGGCTACCAGCACGGTGACACACACAGAGGTGGATGATGGGGACAAGTGGCCGCAGCGAGGTCCCCTCTGTGGCCACCAGCATGGTGACACACAGAAAGACAAGTAACAGCCACAGGCAGCCACACTAAGGTCCCCTCTGCGGCCACCAACCCACTGACACACACAGAGGCGGGTGACCGGTGACAGGCAGCCAAGGTCCCCTCTGCGGCCACTGGGACAGTGACACACAGCAAGATGGATGACAGGGACAGGCGGCCACACTGAGGTCCCCCCCCACAGCCACTGGGACGGTGACACACAGTGAGGCGGGTGACAAGGGACAGGTGACCACACAGAGGTCCCCTCTGTGGCCACTGGGATGGTGGCACACACGGAGGCAGGTGACAGGGACAGGCAGCCACGCTGAGGTCCCCTCCACGACCGCCAACACGCTGACGCACAGGAAGACGAGTGACAACCACAGGCAGCCACACTGAGGTCCCCACCGCAGCCACTGGGATGGTGACACACAGGAAGACGGGGACATGTGGCCACCAGCCCAATGACACGCACAGAGGTGGGTGACGGCCACAGGTGGCCACACCGAGGTCCCTGGGACGGTGACACACAGGGAGGCGGGTGACAGGGACAGGCAACCGCGCCGAGGTCCCCTCCATGGCCACTGGCTCACTGACATATGGTGAGGTGGGTGACGGGGACAGGCAGCCACGCTGAGGTCCCCTCCATGGCCACTGGCACAGCGAGACACAGCAAGACGGGTGACAGGGACAGGCAGCCACGACAAGGTCCCCTCCACAGCCACCAGGATGGGGACACGCAGCAAGACAGGGGACAGGGACAGGCAGCCAAAATAAGGTCCCCTCCACAACCACCAGGATGGTGACATGCAGCAAGACAGGGGACAGGGACAGGCAGCCAAAATAAGGTCCCCTCCACAACCAGCAGGATGGTGACACGCAGCAAGACGGGGGACAGGGACAGACAGCCAAAATAAGGTCCCCTCCACAACCACCAGGATGGTGACATGCAGCAAGACGGGGACAGGGACAGGCAGCCACAAGGTCCCCTCCACAGCCACCAGGATGGTGACACGCAGCAAGACAGGTGACAGCCATGCTGAGGTCCCCTCTGTGGCCACCAGCCCGGTGACATACACAGAGTGGGGTGACAGCCACAGGTGGCCACATTGAGGTCCCTGGGACGGTGACACACAGGGAAGCAGGTGACGGGGACAGTCAGCTGTGCCGAGGTCCCCTCCACGGCCACCAGCTCGCTGTCATGCAGTGAGGCGGGTGACAGGGACAGGTGGCCACAATGAAGTCCCTTCCACGGCCACCAGCACGGTGTCACCCGTGGAGGCGGGTGACAGGGACAGGCCGCCAGGCTGAGGTCCCCTCTGAGGCCACCAGACCACTGACACCCGCGGAGGCAGGTGACGGGGACAGGTCCCCTCCGTGGCCAGCGGGTGACAGGGACACGCCAGCACCCGCCTTCCCCCGGCAGAAACGAGGCCAAAATCGGGGCAGAAGAAGGGGCTGGGACTCCCGGCACCACTCGGCACCGCAATTACCTTTTTACCCCGTTTTTTGACCCAAAACCAACCGACCTTTGGTTGGGTCTTTGGAGTAAAAACATTTGGGGGAAAAAAAACAACGTTTGGGGCAAAACTTAAGGATAAGAAAACCAGCAGCCACAACCTGAGGCCCCTCCACTGACGGTACCGGTAACACCCGCTCACGCCATGAAAAAAGGGTAAAAAACCACCAGAAATGGGAATTTGGGGCATTTTCCCCCCAGTCACGGGAGGCCTGGAAGGAGAATTTTGGCTTTCATGCTGCCAAAAACTGCCAAAACCCGGGGGTTTCACCCCAAAACCCTCCCGGAAATGCCCCAGGGGGTGGTGGGGGGTACCCCAAAAACGAGGCTCCCAACTGCTGGTGGAGGGACACCGGGGTCACCGTGATGGTGACCAACCACCGGCACTGGCGGATTCCTCCCTCTGTGACCCTAAAAGCCATCAACCGCTCGGCACAGTCACTCCGCTCCGGCTGACAGTCCCCAACCACCGGCAGAGGATTTCCCAACTGCTCACCCCAGGGGACACCGGTGTCACCGTGACAGCGACCAACCACCGGTAGAGGATTTCCCAACTGCTCACCCCAGGGGACACCGGTGTCACCGTGACAGCGACCAACCGCCGGCAGAGGATTTCCCAACCCCACAGCCCTGGGGAAACTGGTGTCACCGTGACAGCGACCAACCGCCAGCAGAGGATTTCCCAACCGCTCTCCTGGGGGGACGCCGGTGTCCCCGTGACGGTGACCAACCGCTGGTAAAGGATTCCCCAACCCTGTGGCCTGGGGGACACCGGTGTCACCATGACGGTGACCAACCACCGGCAGAGGATTTCCCAACCACTCTCCTGGGGGGACGCCAATGTCACCGTGATGGTGACCAACCAACGGTAAAGGATTCCCCAACCCCTTGGCCCGGGGGACACTGGTGTCACCGTGACGGTGACCAACCACCGGCACTGGCGGATTCCTCCCTCTGTGACCCTAAAAGCCATCAACTGCTCGGTGCAGTCGCTCCGCTCCGGCTGACAGACCCCAACCGCGGCAGAGGATTTCCCAACTGCTCACCCCAGGGGACACCGGTGTCACTGTGACAGCGACCAACCACCGGTAGAGGATTTCCCAACTGCTCACCCCGGGGGACACCGGTGTCACCGTGACAGCGACCAACCGCTGGCAGACGATTTCCCAACCGCTCTCCTGGGGGGACGCCAATGTCACCGTGACGGTGACCAACCACCGGTAAAGGATTCCCCAACCCTGTGGCCTGGGGGACACCGGTGTCACCATGACGGTGACCAACCACCGGCACTGGCAGATTCCTCCCTCTGTGACCCTAAAAGCCATCAACTGCTCGGTGCAGTCGCTCCGCTCCGGCTGACAGTCCCCAACCGCCGGCAGAGGATTTCCCAACTGCTCACCCCA